>NW_018404995.1:441465-509729 GCF_002113885.1 Mizuhopecten yessoensis
AGGGCTTATTGTAGGATAAAGGTGGTAATCATGTGACACCCAGGGCTTATTGTAAGATAAAGGTGGTAATCATGTGACACCCAGGGCTTATTGTAGGATAAATGTGGTAATCATGTGACACCCATGGCTTATTGTAAGATAAAGGTGGTAATCATGTGACAACCAGGGCTTATTGTAGGATAAAGGTGGTAATCATGTGACAACCAGGGCTTATTGTAGGATAAAGGTGGTAATCATGTGACACCCAGGGCTTATTGTAGGATAAAGGTGGTAATCATGTACAATTATTGAAAACAGAAATGAATAAATATACTCATTACCAATAGTATTGATGCAAAAACTGTTGCAAAAGCACTTCTTTAGGTTGTATTCTACGTCCTGAGTTAGACCAAGATATCTATTACTATTATTTGGACCCTCCACTTTCAGATTTTCTCCAGTTCAAATAGATCTTTGTATACTCAAGAAGGTTTTTTCCTCTTGAAATAACTTTTTAACTTCTTATTTGGAAGGCAGATGTAAATTGTTATCAAAACAACATAAAATGTTATATCTTTTATTTAAATATTAAACATATTTTATAAGATATTTTTCTGTATTTTACAACATTTTAAGATTTAAGAAAAACATGATTTATTGACTTGTCTGCTTCTCTCATATATAGTTTTTTTCCTCCAAAACCCACTTTGAATAAAAAAAAGAGTCATCAGTGTTCAAACAGTATATGGACAAGGTCTGGACACATTTGAATTGAAGAAAATCTAGAAATCAAAGGGCTTAAAACCAACATTATAGAGCTATACTCATCTTTTGCACCTTTTTTTATACCCTGTAAGTTCAATAATAAAAAAAAAAGTTCTAAAAATCAAATACTGCAGAAGTATATCAATTAATTGCAAGAAGATTAAATACAGATTAAAATAAACTACCAAGGGACCAACTACTTATGGCTATAGACTACCATACAGACATGTGATTAGTGTTAAACTTATGCCCTCTACAATGTTTAATCCGAAAGTTATTAGTGCATATATGTCTTATTTACCATCCAAGTGTCAAATAATTCATGTATTTCAGTAAGCTATGTCAGTAAGTTAACATTGAAGGGTTGATTCCCGTATTAAGAGTTTGTGATAAAAATGATATACACTTACACACTGTATTTACTAATATACAATATAGCCAGTACTTTTTGATGGGATGGTATTTTTTTGTTAATTCACAGGGCATATAAATGATCACAAAAGTTTGACCCATGTGTTCATATAATTGTGTAGATATTATTCATGATATAACCTGCAATGCAGCCTAGTTTGTCATTATCATTGTTTTATAAAACAATGAAGTCAGTTCATATGTACACAGGTGATACATGGCTGTATTATCCATACACTGATAACAGTTCAGTGGCTAAGCTAGTGTTTACTGTTTGTTGGCATTCTTTACTAAACATTGTGTGTTGAAAGTTTACTTCAGGAAAAAAATATCGGTGAAATTTGATTTTCTCACATCTCCCCATTACATAGTTTTAATCCGTGTAATTTTTAACTCCCTCATTATGAGGAAAAAGGCAATAAAATTTAGAGCCATGAATGCAACCAGCTATGTTTCAACAAGCAGCAATACTATAAACTGTACGAGGATAGTGTACATTTTGTCTTATAAAATACTATAAACTGTATGAGGAGAAACACTTAATATGTAATTAGTGTGTGAGGATGTGTGTAACAAGATATATATTTGTGTATGTTAGTGTGTACACGAAAAGGTTAAAATCCTTATGGGAAAGATTGTCTTTGACATCTTAATTTGTATGTGTAATGAAATGACAGGCAATTTGGTTCAGACAGCAATTTGTCCTGTATGAACAAACCAGAAGGAATATTATTTTGGGTGTCGCTCCACACGTATTTTATTATTGTGCTATTTAGTAATACTTAGTGTATCCTGTCTTGATTTGTCAAGTTATTGTTGTGTCAAAAAGCTTTGTTGTGCGAGATGATCATGCGAGGCTAATTTGACGCAGTCTTTGGGTTGTGCAATACTATTGACAGTATAGTATTCTCCATTATGTGTAAGGAGAGTTCTCACTGTACATTCTGCTTAAGAGAATATTCTTAACAGTTTGATATGAAGAGGGTGTAGAGAAACTATACACGCTGTACAGTCTACGTACTGATGCTTTTACCACAGAAGTGATCATAAATAAAATAAAGATCAAAAATATTGATTGGAAAGAGATATCTATCTGCTTTATGTTTTCCTTTTCATCACAGCTACATAGCATAGCTGCCATCAACTTTTTAGATTAACTGAGACAAAGTTTCATATCCCTTTCTTGAAGTTTTTGCCATATTTGACCCCTTGTGACCTTGAAATTCAGTCACAAATTCTTATGATTGTTTTTCTCCAAATTGGTAGCAGTGTTTTCAAACATGACTGCAACCAATATATGAAAATGCTTTGGACCGGGTAATGATACCCTGAATTAGTTACCATGACAACGAAAGTGAACAACAAAAATAGATTTACAACGGTCCTTTATTTGTAATGATGAAATAATATAGTTATTGATATATTACATCATATAAATTATGTCGCAACGTTAGATAGTCAAACAACACTCGTAAACAGCTCATTAACAGGTGTACATGTTTCCTGTAGAGATAGACTTGGTAAGGGCTCGTAAACAGCTCATTAACAGGTGAACATGTTTCCTGTGGCGATACTTGGTAGGGGCTCGCAAACAGCTCATTAACGGGTGTACATGTTTCCTGGGGAGATACTTGGTAGGAGCTCGTAAACAGCTCGTTAACAGGTGTACATGTCTCCTGTGGAGATACTTGGGAAGGGCTCGAAAACAGCTCATTAACGGGTGTACATGTTTCCTGTTGAGATACTTGGTAGGGGCTCCTAAACAGCTCATTTACAGGTGTACATGTTTCATGTAGAGATAGACTTGGACAGGGCTCGTAAACAGCTCCTTAAAGGGTGTACATGTTTCCTGTGGGGATAATTGGTAAGGGCTCGTAAACAGCTCATTAACAGGTGTACATGTTTCCTGTGGAGATACTTGGTAAGGGCTCGTAAAAAGCTCATTAACAGGTGTACATGTTTCCTGTGGAGATACTTGGTAGGGGCTCATAAAATCTGTTGGTGTGGCAGAAAGAACACGCTCTCAATCAGGAAATGTTTTCATGTGTATTCTTAAATTAACAAAATGATGATAGTACTTTTCTTGTCCATATATCACAATCGCCACCTGCATTTTTAGGTCACCTGACCCAAAGCTCCAAATGACCTTTTGTGATCGGTCTTCATCCATATTCAGTCATCCATTAACAATTTACATCTTTATAGCTTCTGCTTAAAAGTCATAGCCCAAATTTGATCAAATATGGCAGGAATGATAAGTTGGGTAAGAGAATACACATATTTTTGAACAGAGGGTTTCAGTCAGTTTCATAGGAGTCCAGTAAGGGATTTCCCCACCTCAGGCCCCATAAACGTGAGTCAAGATCTGATTTTTTATTCTAACCAAGTTAGAATTATTTCCTACTGAAAATGTACAAGATAAACACAAAAGTTCTTATTCTAATACACATACAATATAGTAAATATAACTTTACCCCTTCTCAAGGGGAAGGAAAGGATGCCCCAAGAGGGATGAAATTGGGATTAAGAATAGAGCACCTTATGACCCTTTCCTCCATTAAAAGTACATTATTTCATTCTAGGATTTCCCCTTTTGGATCCCACGTCTCATGTCTAAGCGATAGTTCATGATCTTGGTTTTCAGACCATCTAACTGACATCTCTTCATAATAATATCAAACAAGTTTGAAATATTGCCTAAGGAAAATAAGCTAAGCATACACAAAAGTGTTACTTTGCTATATAAAACTAGTAAAAATGGTCACCCTCACCACAATAGAATGGATGACCTGGGAATAATGAAATTTACCACAATGATAAAGAACCTTAAGACCATTCCATTCATGAAAAGTTATGATTCCAGGACATCTGGGTCATAAGATCTTTGAATTTTGAGCCAACTCTCCCCTCCCCTTCTGGGCTCAGCCCCTAGAGTGTTGGATCCATATCAATTAGAAGTTTGGTTTGTCATTGGCTATTGGTGTGTCATGCAACATTTTTTGAAAAAGTTAAGAACGAGGAATAGTTCACAGATGACTGATGATACAGGATGAAAAATGGATCAGAAAAGATCACCGAGCTTTAGCTGTGCACCTTGCAATTTGGGACTAAGACCTTAACGTCTCATTTTATTTCACTCTTTCGTAAAAATGCATGTAGTTTAGCTCTCATCTTTCCTTTTGATGAACCATTGATAATATGAACAGTTTCTGTATCAATAAAAAGCACATACCATATATAACATTTTGTATATTGCACAAACCCATCCATTTTCCTAATAGTTTACAATGCATTAACATCCAGGTGGGTCAATATATACAAATCTGTATGCTGCATTATCAAATTATATAATCTAACAAATCAAAGCTACAAGCCTCTTGTACACAGGGGTCTGTAGCATGATCCTTTTATAATCCAACTAATCAAAGCTACAACAAGCCTCTTGTACACAGGGGTCTGTAGCATGATCCTTTTATAATCCAACAAAGCAAAGCTACAAGCCTCTCGTACACAGGGGTCTGTAGCATGATCCTTTTATAATCCAACAAAGCAAAGCTACAAGCCTCTCGTACACAGGGGTCTGTAGCATGATCCTTTTATAATCTAACAAATCAAAGCTTCAACAAGCCTCTTGTACACAGGGATATGTAGCATCATCCTTTTATAATTTAAGAAATCAAAGCTAAAAACCTCTTGTACACAGGGGTCTGTCGCATGATCCTTGTTCATGTCTCCTCTATGTAATAATTATACTCAAAGGAGGGGGACAGTAATTATATAATCATGTTACAGCCTCCTGTGCTCTTGTACAGGTAAACTATCAGTAACCATGTTTATTACTTGAAATAAATTGTTCAAGTAATACCACATGCATGTGTTCATATAACTTATATATTATATACATGGCCCAAGGGACATGTATTGTTCACCTGTTTTTTTAATATGACCTGTAAACCAAAGCAATCAAATGAGTCTAAATCTAGAACTTTTTGAGAAGTCATATTAAGATATTGACATGATTTCTGACCTTGAATGTGGGTCAAGGTCACCTGTTGGAACACATTTTAAAGCCACACCCCCAGCAGGCTATAGGCCAAGTATCATTACTGTACAAGTACGGGTCAATGTAGTTTATTTGCACAAAGTTGATGGCCCTTCATTCCAAAAAGTCAAATCTTACCTATGACCTTGAACGTAAAAATAGGTTATTAACTTGAACCGAGTCAATAGCCCTTCACCGTAGCAAGCAAGCTACATGTGTACATGCCTAATTACACGATCCTTGGCTTTATGGTTCTTAAGTAGACGCCTGATAGACGATGTGCCATAGCAAAATCTCACAAGCACTTTGTATGCTAGGTGAACTAATCAACAGCAAGTAAAGTGTGTCCAATATTCTGGATATATATATATAATATCTGTGTTTACATTGATCTGTTTCCTTTTGCCATATATAGTACTTCCTGTTCTGATTATAATACTGATATAAATACAACATTTGAATATAGTTTTGTTGTTGACATTGATGGTCTAGCTGTCAAATAAGGACAGAAATGACAGAAATTGCATTATCTACTTCATTTTTTTTTAATTTCCTAACATCTGCCATTATTGCTTTATATTATACAGTTTCTTCATTATTCAAAAGTATATCCAGGAAATTTAATTCTCAACTGTATATAGGTTGATGCAGATTTTCTGTTTTTATAAGCTTTGGAAATTATCCTTTGTCATTTCAATCTGATATATTTAACCACTTGACCATTATGTTAAAAGTATGACCAACTCCAACATATTTAAAGTAACTTCCTAGTACCATAATATAGGTTCTAGTTATCATGTACAAAGACAAAAACAACAAATCGACAAAGTGTACCAACACACATACAAACCACTCTAAGAAACAAATATATCTTTTGTACAGTTGAACCTCCTCAAACTTGGCTCCAATAGTTTAGAAAATGATTTTTTTAATCTTATACCTAGCAATCAGATTAACAAACAATTGAGAAGTATATATTAGCAACATTAATAAGTTATTATTGTGTAACTACTGCGGTTTAATCTTTACGATGTCCCACTGTCCATGGACCAACTGTTGTTAAACCTGTGAAAAGCCTGACCCTGCTTAATACTGCAACATGATGTCCTAACAAAGCCAAGATTACAGATTGTTTGTACAATTTTCGTACAGTATGTGTTTACTGGCATTTGTTAAGTACATTTCTAGGGACCTGAGTCAGTGTGCTCACATTTAACAAGTGTAAACAAAAATACCATTCTCGTGCCTATTTTCCATGTTTTTATCAATTATAGAATTCTGCAGTAAAAATGTTATACCTCAAAATAAATATTTAAAAATTTGACAATAGTACAACAATTATATATAAGTATATATTATGTAGTTCATTAAAATGTTAAAGAGTTTGAACTTTCAGGTATAAAAACATATAACAAATACATTTAAATATCTAAATACATGTACCTGAAAGTGAACGTATGGTTGTTTGAAATTCACTGTAACTACCATAATTGTCTTGTTAACATGTCTTTGTTTACTTATTGATCATCACCTTTTTAAAATATTTTTATGAACAGTTTATCACTTAAAGATTCTTTCTGTAATTTTCCATTTTTCTTATGACAGAAATGTCTGTGTGACATACCACATAATCTCGATAAATAAGCCTAATTTGATAATATGCCAGCCTTGAAAGTAAGCCTCAGATTCCATGTAGTTAAACATATCTAAAAAAATAAGCCAGTCTTGAAAGTGAATATCAAATTTTAGGTAGGAGCCACATTTTCCCTGTGGGCCTACAGGTTCTTCTGGTAACATCACATCACAAGATTTATTACTGCAACCATAAGATAAAAGGAAACAAAATCATTTTCATTTCATTTAATAAAACACCCATGTAGGACATTACCTGATATTTTTTCCATGCATACAAGAAGGACCAGAAAATATACCATTACTGACTTTTAATTGTTGTCTGAATGAATTTAAAAATAAGACTACCTTGAAAATAAGCCTGCTCTGAAAATAAGCCTGGGTTTCCTATCTAAAAGTGAAAATGAAAATAAGGCTCATCTTATCATCGAGATTTTAGGGTAATAAGACAGTACGGGGATAATGAACTGTTCCACTTCTTCATAATATTACACCTTTACAATACATTTATTCTTAAACCAGGAATATGTTATACATTTCCAAGTTCAATATCTAAGATTCTTCCACAGGTTTACACACACAGACCTGCATTTATGATTATTCAATGGCTCACATACACAAATTAAATCTGTGTTTTGATCCCTTTACTGGCTCACACACACAAATTAAATCTGTGTTTAGATCCCTTTACTGGCTCACATACACAAATTAAATCTGTGTTTAGATTTCTTTACTGGCTCACATACACAAATTAAATCTTTGTTTAGGTCCCTTTACTGGCTCACATACACAAATTAAATCTGTGTTTAGATCCCTTTACTGGCTCACATACACAAATTAAATCTGTGTTTATATACCTATACTAGCTCACATACACAAATTTACCTGCTCACATATGTTCATTACCCCTTCTACTGGTTCACATACCGATCTGTTCACATACCGATCTGTATTTAGATCCCTTAATTTACTTGCTAAGATATGTCACTATCCCTTCTACTGGTTCACATATACATAGCTGTACCTTTCCAGTGGTCTTAATCACGTACAGAGATCTACCATTTTCCATCAATTATTTTAAGGTTGTATGCTACCTTACGGCGACATACACTGTCTGGGAGAGTTCCAAACAAATGTGTAAGTTGTACATTTGCAGGTAATTTGAACTTGCTTGATTGATGGCATTTTACAAAAGTACATACCCAATAAGAATACATACATTGACACAAACAATAAGGTGAATCTGTATTATAAGATCATGTAATTTAAAACATTTTAAGGGAGGCAACTCCTATTTAGATCACAGGTATAATCTTTATGATAGCATATATTCTTGGTGTATTTCAGCGAAATTCAGGGCCATGCTTATCATACTAATTATAGATAACATTCACCACCAAAAGCATATGACTGTCTGGACAGCACAATCTCTCAACACCTAAATTTCACACCTTTTGCTAAGTTCTTGTATACGACTGGTATTTTATCATAAATGTTAACAATCTGTTTCCTTACAAATTTAATATAATGTACAGATGCAATGTAATTTTCTCGCTTTATAAATCTGAGAAGATAAAAACAATACACAGAATACAAAATGGCAGCCATATTTGAGAATATCTCTGGTGACTTACAGAAGTTACAACATACTAAACTTTAACTTCCATCCAATTAAAACTGTATAAAATACATGTATCATAACATACTACATGCAGTCTTTCCTCGTCAATTCAATTACAACTGTATAAACTCCATCAACAAAATAGAATATCATAAAGTAAAAACATAGAAAACCATAACACATGGTGTTATTATACAGCATTTGTAATGATATTTAGCAGTACAAACATTTCATATCTTGGTTAGAACTTCATAAAATATACATGTACATGTAGTATTTATTGTTTGTTTGTGGAAATACACCCTTAATGACAACAAAGGAATGATGGTAGCAAACTACAGGTGACAAACAAACATCAAAGAATCTATGAATGAAATCAAGAAAAAACTGATCTTCCTATCCATAATACAAATCCACGAGGATTTTAAGTAGCTAACAAACAATAAACTGGAGAAAATCAAATTTCTTTTTGATTAGCCCAAGTTGTTTTTTCTTAAATCAAGTTAACAGTGAAATGAAGTTATTAAAGTACAAAAAGTAAATGAAGTAATAGTTATCCTTCTGATTGGCATTGTTGAAGTTTTGGGGTGGCATGATTTGGTTTCCACTACCGAGGCATTTTGTATCAGTGAAGTGACATTGATATTTGAACTTTGGGCATGAAAATTTAACAAGGCCAAGTACAATTCGCAAAGAAGCAGTGTATAAAGTTTGTTAACTGCTGATTTCAGCTTTGATGCAGAAACCAATTATCTATTGACCCTGACCTTTGACCCATAAAAGCAATCATTTACTATAAGGAAGCAGTGTAAGTTTGAGTGCCTTTAGCCCATTAGAACTCAATATATTCAATGAAAACCCATTTTCTATTCACAGCAACAGTGACCTTGACATTTGGATATGAAAGTAATCCGAAACAAGTACTTTCTATTAGGAAGCAGTTTTTACAATGTTCGAGTTTGATAATGACAGCCAACAAGAACTTGAGTTATTGCACAGAAACTAATTTTCTGTTAAGAGTAACAGCGACTTTGACCTTTGGGTCTGAAAAGCCACCCCAACAAAACACTTTCAATACAGAGGCAGAGTTGGCAAGATTGTAAGGTAAGATTGAGCAGAAATCAATTATTTTATCTAAAGTAAGTGATCTTGACCTCTGAACTTCAGTTTTGGAAAACAATCTAATACATGCACCACTTTGGTAAGGAATCAGTATGAGAGAATCGAGTTTTGATGGCGAACAGAACTTTGGTATATTATTATGTGGAAATTAGTTTTCTATTTATAGAACTAGTGAAATTTACCTGAACGAGCAGTAAAACAATCCCATGCAAGCACTTTCTATAAGAAAGAATTCGAAGTGTATCAGGTTTGAGATTCAATGGCCGACTGGAAATTGATTTATTGTGCAGAAACCAATTTTCTATTCATAATAACAGTCACATTGACATTTAACTTTCGTACCTGAAAAGCAAACCTAGGCAAGTTCCTTCATTGAGGAAACAAGGCATGAAATTTGAGTAAATCTTGTCTAGCTGACCTCCAGCTATTCATCCTGATATCCAGGGGTTACGCTCACTTTCGCTCTCTACACTACTGGAATATGTCAGGCACAAAGATAGCAGTTTGATTGGTCTCAGGTCCTTTGAAGATTACAAAGGAGAGATGCCCGACTTCAAAGCCTGTTAATTCTTACCGTTATGTTACGTGACCGCGAGATTCTTTTGATGTACATCAAAGGATCAAACTAGTCTTCTTGTCTCATCCACAAGGTGGCGCACACTGAGCCTACAATTTTGCTATAATATATTCCAGGGGTGCAGAGAGCAAAAGTTAGCGTAACCCCTGGATATCGAGGATGCCAGCTATTGTGCAGAAATGGAAGTTGGATGGACAGACGGACGGACAAGATTAATGAATTTGAAATCAATTTCAAACTATACACTATACAGTATTTTAAGTTACCATAAAAAGCTGCATATCTCAAAATATCATGACTTGATGGATGACAAATGAGTATACCTTGTTACTACAGACAGTATTCAACTGTTGAGCTCTGAAGGTTACAAGTGATGGAGATTCAGTAGATACAACATGTAAAGATGAGCATGACCTGTGAAGGCAGGAGTCTCTGATGTAGCAAGTTGTTGAACAACCTTAGTCAGCAAAGGTTGTCAGAGGTCATGCAGGCTCTGGAGATGTGGTGTTGTGTTGGTGTGGGATGAGGTAGGATTTTCACTGGTGCTGGCAGAATTACATTGAAAGGGCTGGACTACATCTTCTCTAGGAGAGGCAAGATGTTTTGGTGTGTTCTGACTCCCAGAGTGTGTGGGAGTCGCCGACTCACTTGACCTTTTGCCCTTACTAGCACTTGACCTTCTAGACTTCTTCTCCTCAGATGTTGCCTTTCTCCAGGTTCCCTTCCGTTCAACATCCTGATGGACCACTAACAGAAGTTCTTTTTCCTCATCCTCAAGCTCCTGACGCAAAAATCCAAGCAAAATCTTTTCATCCCCTATGACTTGGGGGGTGTCTAGCTTAGAGTCTAAATTGTAATAAACATCTCCTATCTTGCGAAAGGCTATCCAGTGCTTTCTCTTGAACGGGAGTCTCAGCATACCCCATTTATAATCTGTTGGTGTATTCAGTATGAATCCAAAAATATTTTCCGGAATTAGGCATTTTATATCCCTGCAAAAGGAAATTGTATATGGTTAATATAAAGACCTAGCATTCTAAAGTTTGTATTAGAATTAGACATTTATTCACCAGATGGCAAAATGCAACTGCACCATTGAAGCTACATGTACCGGGTTCTCATCAAAAGCAGCTTATGATATATGAGCTTGTTTGATAAGTGAATTTTCATGTAAGATACTACTCTGTAACCAGATGTGGTGTACTAAAAGTTGTCCAACATAACAAAATTGTGGACAGATATTTCAATGAAACATGTTCACCTGATTTTTTTTATCCTCAAGTTTGACATGTAACCAAATTGATTCAATCCAATTATGCAAGTGTAGTTCAGAAGATGATATCATTGAAGTTACTTAAAAATAACCTGCAAACTACCTTCTGGTATGTTTACACAATTATTATGACTCATTGGTACAGATAATTCATTTGTTCAAACTTGCACCTCTGTATTTCATGTACATGTATCCCTTTTCAGGATAGATATTTTTGAGAAAGCTATTGCATTTGACTATAAGAAGATTACTGTTTTATTTTTCCAATACAACATTAACCCCTTTTATTATCATGCCAGCTGCCTGGTTCCTTGCTAGTTTCTTTTAATTTCAAACACTGTTACAAGTAGAGTAACCTAAGCATACCATATGAGATAAAAAGGTTCTTTCAACCACAGTTTATCTTAATGTTACAATAATAAACAAAATGATACTACTAATAATCGGAATATCCATAGTTATTTTACTTACTTTCTCTTATCAAACCATAGAGTTTCACAATTCTTTTTCTGAACAGCTGCCATTATTACATTGACATCGTAATTGCCAAAGCCAAGGACACTTCTGTGTGGGTTGATAAAATGGTCAGGAGAAAGTCTAGAAATTCAAAAACAGAAACTTGTTACCAGACAGTAACTAATGTACGTAGATACCTACTGCATACAGGGTAAAATATAGATACATGTAAGTAAGATATACATTTATGTGAATGAACAACTATCTTGAGTCAACAAAAAATAACTACAATGTATTCTGTAAATTAGAAACATAAAATCTCAAACCCCCAGCTCTGACTCATAAAATTATTAAACAAAACTTTACTTCAATATTCAAAAAAGTAAAAAAAAAAAAGAATAATTATATCTGTTCCCAGGCCAACAATTGAAACTGGAAGATGGTTGAAGATGGAATTATATAAATGCTTGGATTTCTAAAAGCTGTTTTAATGGTTTGATTAGTGATAAAGTGTTGTGCAGCTTTATAAAAATTGCAAAACCATACTAATATATTGTACTTCATGAAGTTTACCCAGTATAAAACTGTAACCTTGTAATCTTTTTATAATTTAACAAAAAAACAAATTGAAACCTTTTATGCTAATTAATTCAAAATTCCAATTAAGGAATAAAGGAATTGATACATTACGGTTTTATTTGGCAGGATATAAGATCTAAGACACATGCATGTATTACTACTTATATGTATGGGGCAAAGAAGTATATATATACTACGATACTATTCTTGCCTAATCTTTTATTATCAGGTCATTGATTATACTGATTCCTTTTTCTAACCAACTTGTTTCTAGCCAACTGATCAATGGATAGCTATTTGATAGATATCCCATTTAAACATCAAATATTGAAACAGCATTACTTTGTAGCTTCTTTTTATGACAAAAACTTACATCTAAAACCATCATATTGTGAATATACAACTTCTGAATTGTTACTCAATAAGGTGCACTTGCTATAACACATTAGTGTAAGATACATGTATAAACAGCTGATTTATAACCATTGTTCCAACTGTCACACCAATATTCTTTTTCGGCAATGCCTCCTATGTGCAATTTTTTAATTACCTTGCATCAATATTGGCATGGGTCATTAATTAAGTCAGTCGATTGGCAATTAATATTTTTCATCTGGTAAGAAATTGTAATTTAAAATCATCTATTATTTTATGATGGTATTTAGTGTATTTGGTATATTTTAATGTGACCTGGATTAATTATAAAAAAAATATGGGAAAATTGGTCTATTTAATTAGTGTGAGATGCTTTAATATTGAAAGCATATTTTCAAAACGAATTCTATGCACATGTAGCTGTAGCTAAGTTTTACTGTGTGTAGCATTTATTTGATTCACATGTGGATACTTGAGGAATAACATTATATGTCACCATATACAGGTCCAGTACACTCTGCCGATTGAGCTATATAGCTATAAAGACCTATATAGCTATATTCACCTATAAATTATAGCTGTATTGAGCTATATTTTCTCAGATTTCAGATCTCATTAGATTAAAGCAAAGTCGCATTAAACAATAAGGTTGATGGTAATGTTGACTACAAAAAGCATACAGTTAGATGTTTATTTTCATTTTTCATAAATGCTAATGATAAAATCTTATTTTAAAAGCGACTTTGTTTCGTTTTCCTTAAAAAAGAAAAGCACATGAAAATAGCTCTATAAAGACCTATTTCAGATAGGTCAATAGAGCTATTATAGGTCTTTACAGCTATATAGCTCAATCGGCAGAGTGTACTGGACCTGATATATATTGCTTTGTTTACAAGGTCATCATATATACATAGAGTATTTAAATTATGTCCTTAGCACATATATTCTCTATGGAGACTATAACCGACAACCACACATAAAAGAATTAATATGTCAACCACTGCTAAACTGTCAGTGAGTGATGATCACCTGATGCAGACTTCGTCCAAGTCTTTCTTGCTGAATGCCTTTTTGTCTTGGTACAGGTTGTTGAGTGCGTGTAGGGCACATAATTCCTTTACCTGTCGCTCGTGGTAAACGTCTGATTTAGCTTGTTTTGAGTTATCCATATTTAATAAACTGAAACAACTCAAACATGCAATAAATTAGCATACTTGAAAATGGTCTATGTCGCGGTTATTTGCTAACCAAACACTGGTTGCGAATTAATGGAAACCTCAAGGCTGTTGCAATCGGCCTACAGGTGCTTGTTGCTATTTGATTAAACGAATATTCACGATGACTATGTATACGATACAAGGCGAAAGCTACACTTAAAAGCAGTCTGAGGATGCAAGAACTTTGGTGTGTGTCGGAAGAAATGTTAAGCAGGTTATCAAAATATCAACCGGTTCACACAATATTTCCATCCAGGAAGAGACCATCGAGGTGCGTTCTACGTCACAGAAATCGTTAAACTCTTGTGAAGATTGTATGGTCCAAGGCTATTGTAAAGGAATGTTTATTTTCTTTATTCAATCAATATTCCCAGCTTCAAAATAAATATATCAAAATTATAAATTATACTTTTTTGTTTTGCTTTTTTTTTTCAATGTTATTTCTCACTTCCTGTATTTTTACACTAATACCCCGAACCAATTACCGGATCCGGACTGAATGATCCGACTCCAATCGTATAATATAAGATTGAGCATTGTAACTAGACATACATTATCTGTTAAACGTCTCTGTTTGAACCAATACAAGTGTTGCAAAGGCGAGGCAAATCAGAGATAAGTTAGACGAACAACAATTTCAATCCGGTTGAAGTTGTTTTTCCACTGATTAGTCCGATTGCCCGGTTAATATAGCTTTGAGATCCATTAATTCACAACCATTGGGAATTTCTAGTAAAGTTCTACAAGAACAAACAGGGATATGTGATCAGCAAATAGATTTACGGTGAGAAATATGAAAAGAAACTGACTAAGTACTGGTTTAATATTTAAATTTGACTCGGCCCTGTGACCTAAAACTAGCTCAAGGTATTTTTTTAGCAAAAATTATCGGACTCTGTTCAAGATAGTTAGTTAAAAACCAAACATTATGAATGTAGGCATTAAAGTTTTTCAGAAGAATTCGTTTGAAGTTTTATACATATTTAACTTCTGTGAACTTGAAAGCCGTAAGTCTATGTCATTTTTGTTCGCAAACGTTTACGTTGTTTGGCTCCATCTAAAAAAAACTACCATCATATACTTTCGATAATGACTCTAGGCCTTTTGATTCTAAAGAAGAAGTCCTAGTTTGATTTTTTTATCATTATTTAATTTCTACATGTGACCTTGAAAGTATGTCAATGCCATTTTTGTTTGCAAACTTTGTTCGGCTTCATCCAAGGAATCTACCAGTCTAATGGTGATCACACTGACAACATTGATTCATAAAGGAATAACACATACACTACTCAAACATGATACACTGTGGAAATCAATTAAGCATTAATAAAGCTGAATATGCTTTTACTCGTATGATGGGTACACCATGGATCAAACCATGTAAAGTCCATGTGTAAAAGCTTCAGCTTGCACCATAACAGGATGATTTTTTTTCTTTAAAAAATCCACATGAGCTCAAAAGTGCCTGCATGTACAATTTAGTTACTAATGTCAGAAAGAAAACTACGGCTACCAGGGAGTTAAAGAAAAAAGTTATTTAAATATAATTCTTTCCGTGTTGATCTTGTAGAAAGTCCTTGAAGTATTCGTGCAGTAATCCTTTTGAGAATGTTTTTTCTTCTTCTAAATCACAGTGTTTTAGATTAACAACCTTCTTGTGTTAATGATCATGTTCCCGTTGCAAAATACATATTTCTGTTTAAAGTGAGCACCATGCCAATCTAAATATGATGCATTAATTTTATTTGCATACTATTTATTCAGTTACAGCCGCCGAAACTCGCCGTGGTGTGTACATAATTTGTGCTATAAGTTATAATGATAGCCTGCTTTGCCGCGGCAATGTACTGTACATAGTACATATTTCTCTTTGCCGGGTTGGTATTTTTACTGAAAGTCGATCTTAACCCTTAAAACATGTAAAATTACTCCGAACACGCTAATTTAGGTCCACATGTAGTTGTAACAAATTCTAAGGTCCCTGTGTGTAGTCACGGACTTGGATCTAATCTAATTCCGTGGTGTAGTAACCAAGTTGGTTTGTGAAGTTAACCAAGTTGTCAGCAAATTAAAAATAAAGATTTGAAATAAAAATTTCATTGCTTATATATTCCATGGCCTTTTCATTAAACAAGACTTTCATAACAATTTGAATTCACTCAGTAGATTAAAAAATTATGAATGTTGTCTTGTAAGCTGTCCGGAATTTACTTAGCCCGGAAGTTTGCAGGTTTTAATTTTAAACGATGCGTGATGACATGTTGTGCAAGCTGAGAAGGAAAGTTTATAAAGATTTTGTACCGGTTGTGATTAATTTGCAAGAAGTATTCATGCGATCCTTTTTAATTAGGTAATATGCTTTGATGCTATAATTTGTTTGATGAATGAACAGAACTTTATGATTTCTTAGCTTATAGTATTCCCCCCTGCCAAACTTTTCTGTACAACGGTCACACTCACAGTATGGTCCATTTTCAACCAAAACAACAAGAAGTCGTTGTTGGAGTCCTGTTTTCGTTACTAATCATGACAGTTCAGTGCGTGGTGTTAACTCAAAAATACCAGTATTTTAGTTTTAAGTTATTTGACGACACGCGAATGAAAATAAGTATCAGATTAAATTTCTTAACCAAACATATAACATTAAAAGTAGGCTGCAGTATGTATTGCAGGGTCGGTTTTATCATCCCCGATTAGCTGTGTTGGTGAAAAGTCGGCACTGTGATGTGTATTTCAGCCTATGACACTATCATAATAAAATATGTATATTCGATCTTGTTATGTATCCAAATATTATCAAAGAAATAAACAAGGTTGTAGTGTAGCTACTGACCTGAGAGAAGGAATATGTACTTCTAATTCGTTTCTTATAAAATAATGTAAGCTTTAATCCAATATAAAGAAAGGGATGATTTATTTAAACATGCATATTCATGTTAAGGGGAGAGCAATGCCCAGATGAAATTTTTTGATGATGAAATATATTGCAATTACTGCCTGTGTATATGTAGGTCATATTGCATGACGCAGGGTAAGTCCATAACATATATATATATATATAAATATGAAATATACACTGGTACAGTATATATATGTGAACCTCTGTGGTGGATATTTGAACTCCTCATTTCTAGAGGTTGCATCATTGAAATAGTGTTATATTAGGTTGATATATCATATAAATAATTGGTTTGAATCAAGTGTTATGGTGTTGCTGGCTTTTCAGTTTGGACGAAGATGAAAACTTTAAGGAGGTTTAATGAATCCTTTTCATATATTTTCATGAAGTGCTGATCATGAGAATAACATAAAAATCGTTCTGTTTAGGATTTGTGATACTATTACAGGATACCTAACATAATAGGAGTTTATTTATCATATATGAAATTGATTCAGTGATAAGTGTTGGAATTTAGAGTTCAGTTGATTATGCACTACCACTGATATAAAGTTTGTGAGTATAAAAACTACACATTCTTTATGTGATACTTGAGACATACAAAACAAAAAGTTAGTTTTCATATGAGGATTTGAAGGTGAGTTTTCATTTCTGTAAGCAGTACTTGTATAAAGGTTTCTTGTTTTTGTTGCTGAATAGTTACTAGAAACACTGGTATTTGTTTAGCTGTATTTCAAATTTTAATAGCTCATTCACCTTCACAAAAATGAATTTTAATTTCCTGAAGTGTTGACATCTCTGATATTTTTTGTGTGATTTACATTTCAGATATATCATCACGATGTGAGGACTTAAGATCTACAAAATGTTCTAAAATGTACTAACAATAGTTTATTTAAAATGTATCGAAAACATTTGTGGTGTGTGACAAGTGAATAGTGTATTCATTAACCTATATAGACAAATATTGATTGGTAAACAAGACATTACGTGACATTCAAACAAACACTTCTTGGCAAATATTATTGAGACCAAATCATCATGGCAGCAGCAGTGGAGATTGAAAACAGTATTAGGGTAGATAACTTGTTCTCCCCGGATGAGCAAGATGTGGATATGGCAGCAGAAATGGCTTCATTGTCACTGAAGGTAAGAAACAGTTGTATTGCTTATCCATTATAAAAATATGAACCAATGTGAGAAAAATGATCACTGCATGTAAAACAAGAGATCCTAGAGGGATCTTGGTGCCCACCATCGTACCATCTTCATTAGTTCTATGTCAGTTTGATATTTTCTCTTATTTTCTCTTATCTGTTTGACCGGTTTGCCTGTCTGCCATTTTAATCAGTCTTTAATCAGTCTTTTGATTAACCTCGAAATTTAACATGCACAACTAAGGACCAAGGCGAACTAAGGACCAAGGAGAACTAAGAAAGATTCCCCAGTACTTCCTGAGAAATAGCGACAACAAACTTAAACTGTAACAAGGTCTGATGATGGTGGGCTAGAAAGTGCATACTACATAGATTCATAAAATCTATCCTGACTTGACCCAATGTTTTGTTATTTAGACAGCACTAGTGAGCCCCACCAGTGAGGAGTTTGAGGTACTGTCAGAGACAATCCAGGAGAGGATCATAGAGGGACAAGGAGAAACCATTTATGAAATAGGAACAGGAGGTATGTATCTGTGTACAAGAAATCTTCTTCAAAGTAGCTAATTAAATTGCATGGAAATGATTATATATCATAATATACAGTAACTATTTGTATTTTGTCATACCTACATGTCAATAATTGTATGCTAATGAATTTGAGAAGCGTTCTGAAGGTAAACAGTTTTGATACCAATTAAATAATATTGCAAAAATTAGCTTTGACTCTTCGGTTTTAAACAAAGTGTATATTTGACACATGGTATTGCCCCTCTGAATTATAAGGAAAATGTTATCTGACTTCTGATATTGCTAAATTTCAAGTGTTAACTGAAAGCCTTGTATGAAGCATAATTTGAGGTCAGTAACAAATTGTTAACATCATGAAAAACATATTAAAACAATTTTTTGTCTGTTTTTTTGACATTTAATTCACTTGTGAGTGTATCAGTGTTACAATAAAGTAAAAGCCATAGCCAATACTCCTACTATTTATAACAGAGGGTGGGGCACCAGGACTCTCAGAAGAAGACATGCAGGCATCTATAGCTACACTTACCAGTGTCGCCCAGCCACAGAATCTTGAAATGGTCAAGCTACGAGAGAGGAAAGAAGCAGAGGGTATTGTGGTTGAGTTCCTCCTCAGAAAAACTCTGGAACCTGAGGATTTTATGGAGGTCCGGTAAGTACTATAGGTATTACCCTTTTACACTAGTGTCATGGACTCTGGTGATTTCATGGATACCTGAACATATAGCAGAATTTCATAAGTCTTTTCTCTTTTTATTATTTTTACAGAGTCATTCCAGGTAAACTTAATAGACTCCATGCCTGGCTTTAATGCTCTCACCGCCGAGTAGTTCAAAGTAAACTGCAGAGACTCCACTGTAGATCTAATCTAAAAATACAGTCAGTAAATTATTATTTGTCAGTGATTTCTCTTCTCGTCCTTTGACTTTGGGGAAAATAATTAATAAAAAGCGTGATTTTGGGTTAATAATATCAATACAGATTTTGGGACAATACTGGAGATTTTCCAGAGGAAAGCCCAAAGGGCCTTATAACTGTTAGAAATTAACCGTTACAAAATCTGTGTCTTTCTATAGTAATGGTCAAGAGAGTAGAAGAACTAAATCACTATAGACAGTAGTTTGTATACACAGGTGAGGTATAGTTTCAAAGTGGCTCACTAGTCCACTGACATGTATGTTAGCCTACTCCACATTCTCTGATCTCAGTGAATATTCAAGGTCATGGAAGTAAAAGTTCAAAGTGTTAATTGTTAAGGTAATTGAAGTAAAATATCAAGGTCAAACCTTAATATGATATGTACTCCTGAAGCTAGAGTCTTGAAAGTCATGCTAAATCCTGAAGGTCATCAATTGAATGGTCAAGGTCATTTTTTTTTAAAAACTTAAAATTTCTGTGAATAAGTGTAGACACAGGAAAATTGCATAATTATCAAGGTCATGGTCAAACTTTTATACTTAAAACACAAAATATATGACCTCTTCAAATAGAAGGCTTAAAAAATGCTCAAGGTCAGTGAATGAAGGGTCAAGGACAAGATCAACCTAACCCTAATCACTGATTCCAATACTGATATTTTTGAAGATAAAACTGTCTAAACAAACAAAAACATTAGTAATACTAATGACTGTGGAAAGCCTGCATTTGATTTAACAATTCTAGGTATCCTTGATTTTAGGTCTTATATTAATCACTTAAAACATGACAACACATTTAATGAAATCTTTTTACAACTCATTTATGTAAAAATGTAGCAACGATCTGGTCACACTGCCATTGGCATTTCTTGTATTCTATTGTGTAGATAATCACTCATCAGGAATCCTTACCTGTTGTATTCTATTGTGCAGATAATCACTCATCAGGAATACTTACTTGTTGTATTCTATTGGGTAGATAATCACTCATCAGGAATACTTACTTGTTGTATTCTATTGTGGAGATAAGCACTCATCAGGAATCCTTACCTGTTGTATTCTATTGTGCAGATAATCACTCATCAGGACTCCTTACTTGTTGTATTCTATTGTGTAGATAATCACTCATCAGGAATCCTTACTTGTTGCAGTAAGTCTGACCTTGAGTGACTCTGTACGCAGGAACATATCGCAGCCTCCCAAACACACACGCATACACTACACGCATGCATCTTGCACACAGGGGAGGCCGTCCTTAAATGACCATAGCTGTTAATAGGATGTTAAACAATACTAAACCAAACCAAACTATGTGTTGAAGTGTGTCAATGAGGACATGTAGTGAATTTAAGAAATTATGTTTAAACATTACCATAATGATACAAGACTTGGTCTGACATGTTTACAGTGACCCAAGACCCGGATGTAACTTCTTGGCATGGTCTTGTATGTCTACAGTTATTATTATGTAATGTCTTTGGTACATAGAGTTTTGAATAACACTTGCTTTTACACAGGGTAGCAGTTGTGGGGAATGTGGATGCAGGGAAGAGCACATTGCTGGGTGTGCTCACACACGGAGAGCTAGACAATGGTCGTGGTATGGCCAGACAGAGACTTTTCAGACACAAACATGAGATGGAATCAGGGAGGACCAGCAGTGTAGGCAATGACATCCTGGGATTTGACTCTGTGGGGAAGGTCGTCAACAAACCTGATCACGGCCACCTGGACTGGGTGAAGATATGTGAAAAGGCATCAAAGGTTTGTACACTTCTGCTTATAATGGAGGATTTTGATACTCAAATGTCTGCCAAGACATTGGCACCTATTAGGGTGATTTATTGTGACATTCTGTGGCATTTTAAAAAGGTTGATGACTTAGTACTTGCTTTGCCATTACAATTCTGATGATGTGGACATCAAATGCAATCTTGGAATAAGTGTTTTATCAGTTACTGCAGCAGGTTATAAATATCACTTCTCATACATTTTTTATTTATTTTTTATCAATAAACCTTAAAGCACAATGAAATTACTGTAGAAAATAATCCACTGGGTAAATTAATATTCAAATGTATTAATTTTGATTTTGCATTAACATGTGTTGATTTATTTGTAGAAGTTGAATATTCAGCGGGTTATCACTGAAATGTTTCTATCATAGGTGGTCACATTTATTGATCTGGCTGGGCATGAGAAATATCTGAAGACGACAGTGTTCGGAATGACAGGCCATGCACCAGACTTTGCAATGTTGATGGTAAGTGTTTCACTTGACTCATTTAACGACTGATTCTTGGTTTGCTGATTTCATTGGAATATGAATTGAGTTGGTCTGAAACCAACTAAATAAAATGCAAAGCAACTTGTGTTTAATTCATTAAAAGCACTTCATGTTGAATTTGTCTCAAGACTAACTTAGTTCATCACCCCAAGAGATTGATTCCTTCTGAATACATCATACTATTCATAAAATAAACCAAAATCTATCTACTGATTCTGGTTAGATTGTAGAGGCATGCTATATACTGTTTGTGTTGTTTAGGTTGGAGGGGCATGGGCGATATTACTTTTGTTTTTCAGTTTGTAGGGAATGTTAAGCCTACTTGTCTGTTTTGTAGATCGGAGCCAATGCTGGAGTGATAGGGATGACCAAGGAACATCTAGGTCTGGCCCTGGCACTCAGTGTGCCAGTGTTTGTGGTGGTCACAAAGATAGACATGTGTCCTGCCAATGTCCTCCAGGAAACACTCAAGATGTTACAAAGAATCCTTAAATCTCCTGGTTGTAGAAAGATTCCTGTCCTTGTTCAGAACCAGGATGATGTGGTGTGTTCAGCAACAAACTTCACATCAGAAAGGTAAGTAAATACATGGACAGAGATACTTATCCCTAATCTGGGCCAACAAATAGAAAGTCCTTCATTTTCAGGTAATAATGTGATGTAAAGGGCATTGCAATGTGTGAAAAAATACTTCATTAGTATTGATGGACTGAACAAGCTTCAGTAGAAAATGATAAAAAAAAAATCATGATTAAATGTACAAGTGATGGTTAACACATAGATGTAAATGAGTTCATTTGTTGTTGTTAACATGACATTCTTGCTAAAAAAAGCTATAATGGCATTCTCTGCAATTTCTAAGGTGATAAGAAATAATTACAGAATGTTTTGGTATTGAAATCATGTTTTGTAGATGAACTGCATGTGTACCACCTCTTTTGCAGGATGTGTCCTATATTTCAAGTTTCCAATGTATCTGGAGAAAATCTAGATTTACTGAAAATGTTTATGAACCTGCTGACGACAAGAGTGAAATGTCATCCAACAGAACCAGCGGAGTTTCAGATAGACGATACATTCTCAGTCCCTGTAAGTACTAGTCTGTGAGGCAATGTAAAACAGACTCTGTATTTAGTTAGAAAGACAAAGCACATTTAAACATTCAAGATAATTTTATGGAGTTGAAAAGTGTTCATATATTCCTGATGTTATCAGTAAAGTTTAATTATTTTGCCTTTGTAAGAATCATGCCATAGATAAAAATGTGTTTGTTTTGGGTGATCAGAATCAATAAAAACCTAAATCTGTTTTGTCAGGGTGTGGGAACAGTGGTGTCAGGAACACTACTACAGGGACAGATCAGGCTAAACGACACGGTGTTACTGGGTCCTGACGCTTTGGGACACTTCCAGCCAATTATCATTAAAAGTATCCACAGGAAGAGGATGGCAGTGCGGGAAGTCCGAGGTGGACAGACAGCATCCTTTGCTCTGAAAAAGGTACAAGTGCTGAAGTCTTGGAAATATATACCCTGTAGCCCTCCTCATCCATTCTGAAGCTGTTACATTGACACAATATGAAAAAAAGTTAAAATCTATGAAAGTGAAGAAACTGCTGACCTCCAAGTTATGCGAAAATTGCATCTAAATGCAATAAAAATATAACAGGTGTGTTGTAAGTAATAAGTTGTTGCCTGATTGTACCAATGATGTAAAATAATTTAGATATTGACTCATTGAAACATATTTGTGATTCCAGATCAAGAGGTCCTCTATACGTAAAGGAATGGTGCTGATCTCACCAAGACTAGAACCAAAGGCCTGCTGGGAGTTTGAGTCGGAGATCTTGGTGCTACACCATCCAACTACGATATCGGTCCGCTACCAAGCCATGGGTAATATTTATTCTGACAATGTATATTTAATTGAATTTTTAGAAGATTCATTTTGAAACTAGGACCAAGCGCCCCTCTCCACCTTGAAGAAAGTATAACCAGATGTCTGGTTTTATCAATCTGAGATCTCTTATTGGCATTGTACTACACAAATGTCTTCACAAATTTCTAAGAATCTCTGAGAAAACAATATATTTTATTGACATGAAAACTAGAATTTATTTTAAAACTTTCATGATTCTCATGCAAAGTCACAAGCGGTAATCACATATATGATCCGGGTTAACAATGTAAGTAATATTATAGAAGGACCTTTTGCTTGCTGTTTTGTCATGATATAATTGCATATATTTTTTCTACTCAGTTCACCATTACTTTTTATACGACCGTCAAATTTGACGGTAGTATTATGGTATGGCGTTGTCCGGTCAGCCAGCCGGCGTAAACTTTGTTTGTCCGGCAATCTCTTCCTACATTTTTCGACCGATCTATTTGAAACTTGGTATACATTATAATCATGATTTGAAGTTGTGTCTCCCTTAAAAGAATTTTGATTCGTTAAGTTTTCCAAAAGTTATTGCCCTTTGTTCATTTCAGTATTTAAATTTTGTTCGGAGATCTCCTCCTACATTTTTCGACCGATCTCTTTGAAACTTGGTATACATTATCATCATGATATGAAGTTGTGTCTCCCTTAAAAGAATTTTGATTTGACCCTTTTTTTTTTTTAAAGTTATTGCCCTTTGTTCATTTCAATATTTGATTTTTGTCCTGCAATATTCTCCTACAATTTTTGACCGATCTCTTTGAAATTTGGTATACATTATAATCATAATATGAAGTTGTGTCTCCCTTAAAAGAATTTTGATTCGTTAATTTTTCCAAAAGTTATTGCCCTTTGTTCATTTCAGTATTTAAATTTTGTCCGGAGATCTCCTACATTTTTTTCGACCGATCTCTTTGAAACTTGGTATACATTATCATCATGATATGAAGTTGTGGTTCCCTTAAAAGAATTTAGATTCAACAATTTTTCCAAATGTTATTGCCCTTTGTTCATTTCAGTATTTGATTTTTGTCCTGCAATCTCCTCCTACATTTTTCTACCGATCTATTTGAAACTTGGTATACATTATCATCATGATATGAAGTTTTGGTTCCCTTAAAAGAATTTAGATTCAACGATTTTTCCAAATGTTATTGCCCTTTGTTCATTTCAGTATTTGATTTTTGTCCTGCAATCTCCTCCTACATTTTTCTACCGATCTATTTCAAACTTGGTATACATTATCATCATGATATGAAGTTGTGGTTCCCTTAAAAGAATTTAGATTCAACAATTTTTCCAAAAGTTATTGCCCTTTGTTAATTTCAGTATTTAAATTTTGTCCGGAGATCTCCTCCTACATTTTTCGACCGATCTATTTGAAACTTGGTATACATTATTATCATGATATGAAGTTGTGTCTCCCTTAAAAGAATTTTGATTCTTGAATTTTTCCAAAAGTTCTTGCCCTTTGTTCATTTCAGTATTTAAATTTTGTCCGGAGATCTCCTCCTACATTTTTTGACCGATCTTTTTGAAACTTGGTATACATTATCATCATGATATGAAGTTGTGGTTCCCTTAAAAGAATTTAGATTCAACAATTTTTCCAAAAGTTATTGCCCTTTGTTCATTTCATTATTTGATTTTTGTCCTGCAATCTCCTACATTTTTCGACCGATCTATTTGAAACTTGGTATACATTATTATCATGATATGAAGTTGTGTCTCCCTTTAAAGAATTTTGATTCAACAATTTTTCCAAAAGTTATTGCCCTTTGTTCATTTCAGTATTTAAATTTTGTTCGGAGATCTCCTCCTACATTTTTCGACCGATCTATTTGAAACTTGGTATACATTATTATCATGATATGAAGTTGTGTCTCCCTTAAAAGAATTTTGATTTGACCATTATTTTTAAAGTTATTGCCCTTTGTTCATTTCAATATTTGATTTTTGTCCTGCAATCTCCTCCTACAATTTTTGACCGATCTCTTTGAAACTTGGTATAGATTATAATCATAATATGAAGTTGTGTCTCCCTTAAAAGAATTTTGATTTGACCATTATTTTTAAAGTTATTGCCCTTTGTTCATTTCAATATTTGATTTTTGTCCGGCAATCTCCTCCTACATTTTGGGGGCGATCTTTTTGAAACTTGGTATACATTATAATCATAATATGAAGTTGTGTCTCACTTAAAAGAATTTTGATTTGACCATTATTTTTAAAGTTATTGCCCTTTGTTCATTTCAGTATTTGATTTTTGTCCTGCAATCTCCTCCTACATTTTTCTACGGATCTCTTTGAGACTTGGTATACTTTATAATCATGATATGAAGTTGTGTCTCCCTCAAAAGAATTTTGATTCGACAAAAGGCAATATTTATTGCCTTTTGTTAATTGAAGTATTTGATTTTTGTCTGAAGATTTTCTCCTACATTTTTTATAGCATATCAGCTAACCACTCTTAGAATGATGCAGATCTCATTTCAATGTAAGAAAGTATATAACACTATATGGCTTGTTGCCAGTTGCAGCAGTATTATCCTAAATGTAATTATTGATCTCTTTTCCTGCAGTCCATGTTGGCAGTGTGCGGCAAACAGCGACCATTATCAACATGACCAGCGAGCACCTGAGAACTGGGGACAAAGCCATTGTGAGGTTCAGATTCATCAAAAACCCAGAGTACCTCAAGACAGATATGAAAATGGTGTTCAGAGAGGGCCGCACCAAGGCTATTGGAAACATTAGTAAACTGTATCCTCATGTGAGTGCAGTGGCACAGAACACACGGCAGCACCGGGCGGCCAAGAAGGCCCAGGACGCTAACCACCAGTCACACCCGGCCAACGAGCCGCAGAAACCCAGCAAGAGGAGGCGGTCGCGAGGGGGCACAGCACGGTTACCCCCTCCAACAATACCAGAGCAAGGGGAGGCTAGCTCCTCCCCCTCCCTTATACAGAGGTCTCCCCCAAACAGTGCAGTGACAGTCGCATCGTAATGTTCTGTTGTCAGTCGGCCACCTGTCATTCCATGTGCCAGTCTCTGGTTTACTGGAGAAACATGGTCATCATTGTGTATACTGGTCTGATGAGTTAGTATGTACCAAATGTATTACTGCTTGAGGTGAACATTTAACAAAAAATTGAACAACTGATTTGACCCTGTACTGACACTGGAACTCAAATTACATCATCATATCACTCAGTTATTTTATCATAATTTTAAACCGTTTTGATATATCAATTTATTTTGTTTGTAAAAATAGTAACACCAGTAAAACCATAATGTCTGTGTGTAAAATCTTAATGATAATATTGGTATACAAATCTTCCTGCATGCTTAAGCTTCCTCGTGGTAGCCATATTGATCTCTCTGAACCAACAGATGCACTAACAAAACCATTAAGTTGATGTTTTGAATCCAACCACTTTTCAGAATTGTTACCTAATTTTTATGCTGTATGATTCATAAAATGACAAACAAATCTCATGATAAAAGTATTGCATAAATGCACACATGGAGGAAAATTTTAATTTCCAGTTCAGATTGTATAGAGGATTTTTTTATTTAGATTCATTTTCAATTGGAATTTCTATGTTTTTGCTGGAACGACTTTGCAAGTTGTATACAGAAGGTTCTGAAAGATACTTCCTATTACTCACTTATTAAAAACTTGACAAACCAAATTAAATGTGAAAGACAATAAAATCAATTACATAAAAGTGTTATAGTAGCTACTTTAACTAGATATAAAGTTTTACTGAAGTCTATTTTTAATTTGCCTAACATGTGAACTGGATAACACTGTTTCATTATTGTTAACATCAGATACAAAAAGATATGAATGAATCAATTTTTAATATGAATTTCACAGAATAGTTGAAATTAAATAAGCTTTAAATTGAATGTGTATGTGTTGATGGCGTTTTCTATTCTGTATGTTTACTCAAAGAGAGAATTTTTTATTGAAAGACTTGTATTAGTTTTGTTTTGACTTCGGTTCCCTTCTTAAGAAGGGGAGGTAACTTTGATTGGACACGAAGGCTGTTGAAGAATGTCAAAGTATTATTATACAGTTTGTAATTATATAAGTTACTGTGTAATTTTACAAACTGTCCAAATAATGTGATGTTACTTCTCTAACCAAATTTGGATGAGCACTGTTGAATACCATTACCAAGGTACCCACCCCAGGATCCCTACCGCCACTAGGAACTGACTTCCTTGCAGGGGCGTTTGGTCTCCACCCCCCAGTTGTTACAAATTTGGATTCGTAAAATGATCAAGCAGATATCAAAGGTATAACTGCCTTATCTCAGCCAATTGTTCTCTTTCTTTTACAATCATCTTTGGTGGTGGGTGATGTTTCTTTTTTCCAATTAAAACCAGTGTCATATCTTCAGTGTTAATCCATGTTGAGAGGGCATTAATCAAACTTCCACAGTCTAGGTGAGACTCATCCTCACCAGCCATTCACAATGTCACAAGGTACTGTGTAAGTTATAACAAATTGTGGAGACAGAACTACTTCAATCCTTGAACAGCAGCTACACATGTGTATATAGTACTCTCCATGTAAGTTAATGTAGGTATGGGGTTTGCAGCTATCCAGGTGTCGTCCCACCAGCCCAGTGTTTTTCTGTTGAGTGGGAGGATACTTGAGTAATTTATGTGAGAATGCATGTCACGGAATTGGAACAACCATAATCGTGTTATGTTTACAATTTACATTGTTTGTGTCGATTTGTGAAATGTTTTTGTAAACATACTTTTTTTTTTAAATTAAAGAAAAAATAAAATGTGTTGAAGCTAGACTGTGTTCTAAATACATTTACACATTTGGTACTTATTGAGAAGACAAGTACAGTGTACATTGGTAAGGGTAGATCTAGATTTTTATCTCTGAAGGAATGTATAAATTAACAAAGGAGTAAACAAGAGGGTCTACATTTCTGACCATGACACTAATCGGGAAGCATACTTATTTTACTACAGATTAAATGATGTTGCAGTTTTTACAGACGATTTGAACCTGTTAAGGTAATTACATGTAAGTGGAGTCGGAAAAGGGAGTGATGCTTCCAATTGCTATATAAGAACGACCTCGAAACCACAGCTTATATACATATAAGCATTGGGGTGGCATTTTAACCGAAACCCCTAAAACACATAAAATTAATCTGAACACCTTAGTTTAGGTCCAAATATAGCTGAAACAAATTCTCAGGTTCCTGTGTATATGATCATTGGGGGTGTCATTTTTACAGAAAGTCCATCTAACCCCTAAAACTTGTAATAGTTTAGGTCCAAAAGTAGGTGTAACAAATGCTCAGGTACTGAAACTAATCATACATCCAAAATTGTTTGGACCAAGATCAGCATGAAAGGGGGAAAGGCACCATGTCTCTTAATCTTACCACAGTAACACAACAATGAAGTAAACATGAATGGTTTTGAGACATCTCTTTAACAAAAGGCCCAGAGGGCCTGTATCGCAAACCTGAATATGTTTAAAATAATTGGTATGAAGTAAAGATATAGCACTCCATGGTAGGTGCTGTAAGTACATACATTTGTGAAATCTCAGAAAGATCCATCCAGTACTTGAGATATAGCAAGAACAAACTTCAAACAGAGCCTCACCCCTGTGCTCCTAGGGGGACATACTGACCGTTTATACAAAATTGAGTCCCCTTGACCCAATGATGCTCCAGACTAAGGATAAAATCCCTAAATCCTGATTATTGAAGAAGGATTTTAAAGGTTTTACCTCTATTTCTCCTATTGGGCTCCTCCCTTTTGCCCCCTGGGAGACCACACCCACTGCTTATACAAAATTGAGTCCCCTTGGCCCAAGGATGTTCCAGACTAAATTAGGATAAAATCCCTTAATCCCTATGGTAGAAGATGGGTTTTAAAGGTTTAACCTCTATTTCCCCTATTGGGCCCCGCCCTTCTGCCCCCTTGAGTACCACACCCACTGCTTAAACAAAATTGAGTCCCCATGGCCCAAGGATGCTCCAGACTAAATTAGGATAAACGCCCTTAATCCCTATGGTAGAAAAAGGATTTTAAAGGTTTAACCTTATTTCCCCTAATCGGCCCCACCCCTCTAACCCCAGGGGAGCCACACCCACGGTTTATGAAAAATTGATTCCCCTTGGCCCAAGGATGCACCTGGCTAAATTAGAATAAAATCCTTTCATTTCTACAGAATAAGCACGATTTTAAAGAATAATTTTCTTTGTTTCCCCTATTGGGCCGTTAATACTTTGGGGAAACGACACCGCTCTGGAATTACGATCGTCAATTATATGGAAGATCAAATCGTTAGAAAGTTGACTAGGCTGATTTTACTAAAACCTTTGTGATAATGTCTTTTTCACACACTCGGAAGAGTTGATGCAATTTAGAGACCGACATTCTCCCGCTTGTATTTAATAAAATGCAAATGTAGTCAAAAACAAAATAGCGTAAATATAGCCCTGGTATTTGACCAGCTGACGTATTTTGCGGCGCTGGAGAAGCAATCGATAGATATGTGTGATTTGTTAGCATTTGCGGCAGATGTTCTTGACAGCGTTTCATAATAACACAGCCAAAATCAATCTTTAACCTGTGTTACCGACATGATAGGGCTTCAAAAGCATCAACCGCCACACTATTACAGAATGTCCGACATGGGTTGCCAATGTTGACATTTTTATTTATTAATTCTAGCACGGACTTAGATAATCTAATTCCGTGATTCTAGCATGTAGAGTGAGATCTAGAAAGTTAAGGTAAAGGACATCAATGGGTCAATTTTAATCGTGAAGAAGAGTTCCACTCAGGGTTTTACATTTGACTTGGAGTATTCTCCCCTCTAAAACATCTTCGCTAGCTAAGTGTTGATTTAAACATATGTTTAATTGCGTCTAATATACAAAAGGGATCGGGCACAAGTTGTCCAACTTATGTAAAGCCCTTTCCCTATAACATAATGAAATATATATATATACAAGATGGCAGTTAAGTGTTCGCTAGGATTGTATACGAACTATAAAGAAATTGGAGCAATCTAAATGCGTTTTTTGGCTTAGAGTGACTTCCCCTGTTAATTTTTAATTGGACACTCATTTTGATGCTATACGGCTACATTGCTGAAGTGTAGGCGGTGTGATGTAAATGTTTCCTTTTCGACCCCTGCTGTTTTGTTGTTTTCTTTTTTATTTCAATTTCAAACATTCAAATTTCGAACTACTTCAATTCTGTCAAATACAAGGATGCTGGGCACACTAATAATAAATTGATGTATATATACCATATATTATAAAGTATATACACATCATAATACTATTTGTGTGTCCAGCCCCTGTGGTCATATGCATGGCAAAATGGTAAACTTTATTAACGAATATTTTACAATAGTGACATTTGATATATTGTAGTTAAACTTGCTGGTACCTCTTTGCCTTAATTGATTTTAGCCATGAATAACTAACATCACTTAGTTGTCCGAAAACATGACTTACATTCGGATTATTTCGTAAGAATCCTGAGTTAAATCAATTCAAATTCGGGATACAGCCTTTCAGTACATCTACATCTCCTTTCCAATATAAGCTACTACTTCCTGTTTTGTGTTGCCATGGATATGTCAGATCATATGGCACGTTGTTCAGTTTTAGTACTGAAACAAACTGTTTATTATTTACACAATTATTTTTAACAAAAAATGTTTAATCTTTATATAATGTTTTCTGTCAAACAGGTTTTATACGAAATAGGTAAAAATTGATCTTTGATCGCTCTAATTTCATTCCTATTGTTTTGTAAAACCGGGGATAACAGAGACCTCATAACTGTTAATGTAAGCTTTACTCGTCCTTACTGGGCAATCATTCACAGGAACACGTTGTTTAGTTTAACGGTGTTCAGGGCTAAAGGTGAAGCCTTGATTCAAATGAGTTTTCAGCCAGGACTTTAAAATGGGTGCGTGGAGTATGTAGTTATAATACATGGCCATTGTTTTGACGCCGACAAAGCAGGTAGTCGACATTGTCAGGGTTCATAAAGAAACAAGGTAAGTCCACAACAAGTCCTGACATTTTAGGTCGATAAATAGAGAAACAGGTACAGATGGGGGAGAGAAATGTAACTAGCCAGGGAGGATGTGATTTCTCCGAGGACTTGGTGTCTAAAACAATTAAAAAACACCTTAGGGGTGTCAAAATTGAAATGTGAATTCCATTCAGTTGTAGACCACTAGACAGACAGAAGGTTAATACACTAGTACTAACCTGCCATGTATATCGACGGTCCTGATTGTTGTGGGAAACCTGTGACCTGTAATACTACAAACTTGTAGATATCGTTTTATATGCATACTTTTAAGAAAATGTCTCAAAACACATTGGATTAGAACAACATTTAAAACAATAAATGTACATTAGCTGTATTGATAAACACTCCTTAACAACGCGTATCATGGACATTTCTGGGGCGATGCTGTCTACTGTTCTATAAATATCTGTCTTACAATCAATGGAGACCTAAATGTTCGGACTAGTGTGTCTGGTCTAATTTGTATGATTTATATTACAAAAGTGGGGTTTTTTTGTATTCTAAATCATATTATTTATGGTCAAAACTTGCCATATATTTTCTAATTCTTAAATTTTATTTCAGAAGATCTTGTAATGTATTTTTAAAATAATGAGTCATGCTTTTAAAAATCGTGTGAGTCATATTCTAAAATATAATTTCTATCATGCGTAATCTGACGTTATTGGCATGTCTCAACACCATACCTATAGGAATGGGATGGGACAAATTCCCTTTAACCGTTTATAACACTACATACCGGTGATCCTAAAATTATCTTTTTTTGTGGTGCAAAGAATAAAATGTTCACCATAACAATTACAGCTTTTAAAAATACATTATAAAAGAAAATCACAGTATGGATTAAAAAATTGTAACAGTGACTCACAATATTGGTCAATCAATTTTGTAGATAAACCGGGCATTTGCAAGCCAAGCGGTATGCGCATTGTCAATTATATATATTGTTGAGCCGAGGCTGATATAAGAACTCAATAATACTAAGGGAATCAGTCTAAGCGACTATGTTTTAGTTAAAGATACGTAATTTGATGACTTTCTTAACAATACCTGTGTTTTTAGATAACCAAGTGTTACTGTATGGTTCAATAACAGTAGATATATATATCAGACCCGTATAAACTGTCGTGTTGAATTCCGATTACCATTAACTGATAGCAGACAAGTCAATAAAAAAATTTAAGTCACGCGTGAAATGGTGAGGTTAATGGCGTGTGTATAATTGTGATCGTTACCTCTGAACAATTGACGGGTGTGCATACTTAAACATCAGTGGTATCGCCTGAATAGGCTACGTAAAGGTCAATGTAATAGGTAATACAGACTATAACCGGGCAAACGTAGGCAAGGGAGGTAAATGTCAATGTAACGGGTAATTCAGACAATAACCGGGCAAACATAGCCAAGGGAGGGAAATGTCAATGTAACAGGTAATACATACTATAACCGTGCAAACGTAGCCAAGGGAGGGAAATGTCAATGTAACAGGCAATTCAGACAATAACCGGGCAAACGTAGCCGAGGGAGGTAAATGTCAATGTAACAGGCAATTGAGACAATAACCGGGCAAACGTAGCCAAGGGAGGAAAATGTCAATGTAACAGGTAATTCAAACAATAACCGGGCAAACGTAGCCAAGGGAGGCAAATGTCAATGTAACAGGTAATTCAGTCAATAACCGGGCAAACGTAGCCCAGGGAGGTAAATGTCAATGTAACAGAATGTAACAGGTAATAAAGAATATATCCGTGCAAACGTAGCCAAGGGAGGTAAATGTTAATGTAACAGGTAATAAAGAATATATCCGTGCAAACGTAGCCAAGGGAGGTAAATATCAATGTAACAGGTAATTCAGACAAGAACCGGGCAAACGTAGCCAAGGGAGGTCAATGTCAATGTAACAGGTAATACAGACTATAACCGTGCAAACGTAGCCAAGGGAGGGAAATGTCAATGTAACAGGCAATTCAGACAATAACCGGGCAAACGTAGCCAAGGGAGGTAAATGTCAATGTAACAGGTAATAAAGAATATAACCGTGCAAACGTAGCCAAGGAGGTAAATGTCAATGTAAAAGGTAATACAGACTATAACCGTGCAAACGTAGCCAAGGGAGGTAAATCTCAATGTAACAGGTAATACAGACTATAACCGTGCAAACGTAGCCAAGGGATGTAAATGTCAATGTAACAGGTAATACAGACTATAACCGTGCAAACGTAGCCAAGGGAGGTAAATGTCAATGTAACAGGTAATACAGACTATAACTGGGCAAATGTAGCCAAGGGAGGTAAATGTCAATGTAACAGGTAATACATACTATAACCGTGCAAACGTAGCCAAGGGAGGTAAATGTCAATGTAACAGGTAATACAGACTATAACCGTGCAAACGTAGCCAAGGGAGGTAAATGTCAATGTAACAGGTAATACAGACTATAACCGTGCAAACGTAGCCAAGGGAGGTAAATGTCAATGTAACAGGTAATACAGACTATAACCGTGCAAACGTAGCCAAGGGAGGTAAATGTCAATGTAACAGGTAATACAGACTATAACCGTGCAAACGTAGCCAAGGGAGGTAAATGTCAATGTAACAGGTAATACAGACTATAACCGTGCAAACGTAGCCAAGGGAGGTAAATGTCAATGTAACAGGTAATACAGACTATAACCGTGCAAACGTAGCCAAGGGAGGTAAATGTCAATGTAACAGGTAATACAGACTATAACCGTGCAAACGTAGCCAAGGGAGGTAAATGTCAATGTAACAGGTAATACAGACTATAACCGTGCAAACGTAGCCAAGGGAGGTAAATGTCAATGTAACAGGTAATACAGACTATAACCGTGCAAACGTAGCCAAGGGAGGTAAATGTCAATGTAACAGGTAATACAGACTATAACCGTGCAAACGTAGCCAAGGGAGGTAAATGTCAATGTAACAGGTAATACAGACTATAACCGTGCAAACGTAGCCAAGGGAGGTAAATGTCAATGTAACAGGTAATACAGACTATAACCGTGCAAACGTAGCCAAGGGAGGTAAATGTCAATGTAACAGGTAATACAGACTATAACCGTGCAAACGTAGCCAAGGGAGGTAAATGTCAATGTAACAGGTAATACAGACTATAACCGTGCAAACGTAGCCAAGGGAGGTAAATGTCAATGTAACAGGTAATACAGACTATAACCGTGCAAACGTAGCCAAGGGAGGTAAATGTCAATGTAACAGGTAATACAGACTATAACCGTGCAAACGTAGCCAAGGGAGGTAAATGTCAATGTAACAGGTAATACAGACTATAACCGTGCAAACGTAGCCAAGGGAGGTAAATGTCAATGTAACAGGTAATACAGACTATAACCGTGCAAACGTAGCCAAGGGAGGTAAATGTCAATGTAACAGGTAATACAGACTATAACCGGGCAAACGTAGCCAAGGGAGGTAAATGTCAATGTAACAGGTAATACAGACTATAACCGTGCAAACGTAGCCAAGGGAGGTAAATGTCAATGTAACAGGTAATACAGACTATAACCGTGCAAACGTAGCCAAGGGAGGTAAATGTCAATGTAACAGGTAATACAGACTATAACCGTGCAAACGTAGCCAAGGGAGGTAAATGTCAATGTAACAGGTAATACAGACTATAACCGTGCAAACGTAGCCAAGGGAGGTAAATGTCAATGTAACAGGTAATACAGACTATAACCGTGCAAACGTAGCCAAGGGAGGTAAATGTCAATGTAACAGGTAATACAGACTATAACCGTGCAAACGTAGCCAAGGGAGGTAAATGTCAATGTAACAGGTAATACAGACTATAACCGTGCAAACGTAGCCAAGGGAGGTAAATGTCAATGTAACAGGTAATACAGACTATAACCGTGCAAACGTAGCCAAGGGAGGTAAATGTCAATGTAACAGGTAATACAGACTATAACCGTGCAAACGTAGCCAAGGGAGGTAAATGTCAATGTAACAGGTAATACAGACTATAACCGTGCAAACGTAGCCAAGGGAGGTAAATGTCAATGTAACAGGTAATACAGACTATAACCGTGCAAACGTAGCCAAGGGAGGTAAATGTCAATGTAACAGGTAATACAGACTATAACCGTGCAAACGTAGCCAAGGGAGGTAAATGTCAATGTAACAGGTAATACAGACTATAACCGTGCAAACGTAGCCAAGGGAGGTAAATGTCAATGTAACAGGTAATACAGACTATAACCGTGCAAACGTAGCCAAGGGAGGTAAATGTCAATGTAACAGGTAATACAGACTATAACCGTGCAAACGTAGCCAAGGGAGGTAAATGTCAATGTAACAGGTAATACAGACTATAACCGTGCAAACGTAGCCAAGGGAGGTAAATGTCAATGTAACAGGTAATACAGACTATAACCGTGGAAACGTAGCCAAGGGAGGTAAATATCAATGTAACAGGTAATACAGACTATAACCGTGGAAACGTAGCCAAGGGAGGTAAATATCAATGTAACAGATAATACAGACTGTAACCGGGCAAACGTAGCCAAGGGAGGAAAATGTCAATGTAACAGGTAATGCAGACTATAACCGTGCAAACGTAGCCAAGGGAGATACACCTTATTCCACTTACTACAGTTTGTGTAAATCAAAAGTACGTAATATTGATTTTTAAAATATGTAATTCTAATGAAAAGAGAGAATGAGTTGAGCAGAAAAAGTAACTATATAAGAACCATATTGAGTATAGGATAAGAGATCCAAGGTTGAAAGCGGATAGTTTTTCAAATACTATTTGTTTGGTGTTCTAGGCACAGGTGGACACTCAACTGTAGGTAATGACATCTTTAGTTGTGAATGTGATTTTTCCAGGGTTTATTTAATGAGTTAGACGTTAATATAACACGGAGATAGAATAATGCAAGCCTCCTCAGAGAGGGTTTGGTCCCCTTTAATTTCATTCCCATGATAATTATTTATAAGTCATCTTCGAAAACGCCAATTTAACATTATAATTCAGATACTTGATTTAGATCTATTGATTGAACTTTAGGTATTACATGTGAAATGTTAAAAAAAAAATTAGCATCGTCTGCAATAGGGCATTAATACCCTATGATAATGTCTTATGAATAAAAATAGTTCAACGTCATTACGAAACAACACATTATCTCTAGAATTCCTCTAGCATCAGGACAGGTGTGGCCGGGTGGAAACTTAAATTCATAGTAAGATGTCCCAAGTACAAACATGTAACATGTATATGTTATAAAAAATGCAAATAGAAAATACGATAATATTGAAAACATGTCAAGCCCTTGTATACGTAAATGATACAAAAAGACACATTTTATTAATGAATGTGAAAATGGGGTCATACAGATGTTTCAGCTGATGGGCGCCTTCGTCTCTGTTCATCAAATTTCCTTCTCTCCTAATCCAGATGGATTCTGTGATTTTCCTGATTTTCTAGTTGTCCTCACTTTCAAGTACTTTCGAGTTGTTCCGGTCTATGATGTGATTGTGTGTGCTAGCATGGTCTGTAATGGCTGATTTATTGTATTGTCTCTTCGATGTTTTCCTTATATTTCTGGTATAGACTTGCTGTTTCCTGGCTTCAACGTGTTTCTGATGTTCTTTTTGGCGGGTCCCAAATTTCCGGGCAGTTTGCCCGATGCATTCAAGGTTGCAGCTGTTGCTTTGGTTACCCATTCCTGTTTTGCCCTCCTTCGGCAACACGTCTTTCTGATGTTCTTTTTGGCGTGTCCCAAATTTCCGGCCAGTTTGCCCGATGCATGCAAGGTTGCAGCTGTTGCTTTGGTTAACCATTCCTGTTTTGTCCTCCTTCGGCAACACGTCTTTCGGATGAACTATAATAGTTGCTTGATGGTGTTGTGTGGTCGCATGGGTCACTCGGAACTTCTCGGCCGATACGGTCATCTAACGTTGGAAGGAACTGGAATCGGGGCGAGGTGTTCCGAATGTCGCATGGGTGTGCTGATGTGATGTTTGTGCAACACTATTGAAAGTGCTTCAGACACCCTTTTTATGTATGGGATAGTGACCATGCCGTTGGCTTTCCTCTCTGTGTTTGTACGTTTTTGTTTCTTGGGGCCATTAGCGTTGACTTTATTTTCTATCTGTTTTCCTACTTTTCTTATCGACCATTCGGGGTATCCACATGTCAGGGCCTGTTTGATATGTTGCTTTTCGAATTACATGTCTCCCTGTTCAGTTACGATGTTCATGCACGTGTCAATGAGTTGATGGTGTGAATTGAAGTTGAGGTACTGGTCTGTGGGAGAGGTTTTATTCCTGTATACCAGCAATTTGATGGAACCGTCAGCTCTTCTTACGATAAGGGTATACAGGAAAGGATTTTTTCCGTCTTCCTCTACTTCTGATTTTTAATGAAGCCTATATCATCCGCCTGGTTTAGGTAAGCTATTAGGTCGTTTACCTTTCTTTACTACGTCCAAGATATCATCAACATATCTGTTCCGTAGTTTAGGACGACACTCTATCGGACCAGTTGTGATGGCTTTCTGTTCAAGATGCTCCGTAAATAAATTGGCAACAATGGGTGATACTGGGCTCCCCATTGTTGCCCCAAACCTTTGCTGGTAAATTATGTCGTGCCCTGATAGAGACTTAAGTGGTGTTGAGTATAAACTCCAACAACTCAATGATGTTGTCAACAGGAAGGCTTGTGCTCTTCTTCAGGATTCTGTCTACTTTTAACCTATCCCTTATGGCCTTTGTAGCCTCGTTCTATGGTGTATTGGTTAAGAGAGACACTTCGTCGTGCGAGTTAAATGTCGTCTTTTTCAACAAACATGTTAGCAAGATCCGAGCCAGGTTTTCACGAGGTGCTCTGTTTTCCCACCAGTGGACCCTTGGTGTCTACAAGCCATCTTGATACACTGTAGCCAATGGAACCAGTGTAATACACAATGGAGCGTAACGGATAGCCTGGCTTGTGCATCTTAGGCGTACAGTACATTTCTGATGTAGGGTAGACATTTCAAATATGAAGAAAAGATAACCACTATGCTAAGTAAGTGACAATAAAACATACGAGGTGCTGAACAAAGATCACACACCAACTTATAAACGTAAATTGGTCACAATTCTCACAAAGATGAAAAACGAGGGCACTGATAGTAAAGAAGACCCTTCCTTTCTCCTTTATCAATATTGTCCTTTAATAGTTAAGCTCGTTTTAGGACCCCGATCACCTCCGATCGTTTTGGTCAGCCTCTGTCTGTGGGAGCTTTGGAACTGCAATCTCTGCGGCAGCTTCACACTTTTCCACCGGTCTGATGGCATACTTGAGACTCTTAGCGAGTACTTTGGTCTGGTCGTCTGTCAACCTGTACTTGCTGATATTAATCACCCATCTTTTAGCTGAGTGTCTTTCTTTCTTTAACATGCTATCTGTCTTTTTCCGTTGTCTTCCTTTACATTTCGTGTATTCAGTGCTGTATGTAGATGTGCAGTAAGCCCTGGTCTGGTTTCTTTGTCCAAAATGGTCGATAATTTGTTGGTAATACTGTTAGGCTTGGTTTTTAAACAGTCAATGGTGTTATAGCTCGTACTCTTTTTCTTAATAACTGTTTGTTACGAGCCCTACTTGTGTTCATAGGGCTGTGCAGATGCGGTAAGAATTGAACTAAACCCTTCACAGTTCATCTAAGGGTGAATTTCAAAGATGCTCATAACGAGCGAGTTTCTTGTTGACCTCTTCTGCCTGTCTAAATATTTGGCGTGAGAACTATTCATATCTCAATGTAATATTCGGAATACGATTCATCAGTTTGGTTTGACTAATAAAGGCTAAGCCTGTTTTGCACACAAACAGGAATTGAAAAGTTATTTGACGATGCTAATTTGTTTTCAGACGTTTTTGAAAGCTCGGAAAATAAGTGTTCAATTCCTGTTTGTGTGCAAAACAAACCGTGCCTTAATTACTCAACCCAAACTGACGAATCTTATTCTGAGCACTTCTATATAATTTCCCATCCTTCCATAAATCATTAAAACAGTAGAATTTGTACGTTATGTAAATTTAAGGAAAAGGGCTTAAACATAATGGTGTTTCAACTTGTGTCCGATGGTTTTGTCTCGATATGCATAGTTTATGTCAAAAATATATGTTGTAACAAAGTTACGACGTCACTATTCACTGCATTTTATGTCAGGATTTCTCCGTTTGTATGCATGATATTTGTACATGCTGTTGCTCAACACAGAAACTTGAACTTGACCTGTATGTCCGTCGTTATCTCGGTTACAATGGCTTAACAGGCCATCGATAAACGAACGTGACCGTGTTGTTTTAGAGTAGCACGTGGTTATAGTCCGTTTTATAATAGAGCTAACGCAGTAGGAACAAGTCTACACTTGAACATTAGTGCAATTGAGGTTGTATCACACTTGCAATAGGAGTTGTCACGCCATACTTGGTCTTACGTACCCTCATACAGGACAAAGCTGTTTATTACACGTGTACTCTCATGCTGGACACAGTTGGTATCCTCACACTGGACACAAATATTAGCTATATGTATATGTATCCTCATACGGGACACATCTGTTAACTATACGTATCCTCATACAGGACACATGTTAGCTATACGTATCCTAATACAGGACACATAGATCTGCTAACTATACGTATCCTCATACGGGACACAGCTGTTAACTATACGTATCCTCACACTGGACACAAATATTAGCTATATGTATATGTATCCTCATACGGGACACAGATGTTAACTATACGTATCCTCATACGGGACACAAATGTTAGCTATACGTATCCTCATACAGGACACACATGTTAGCTATACGTATCCTCATACGGGACACAAATGTTAGCTATACGTATTCTAATACAGGACACAAATGTTAGCTATACGTACCCTCATACAGGACACATCTGTTTATTACACGTACCCTCATACATGACACAGCTGTTTATTACACGTACCCTCATACATGACACAGCTGTTCATTACCCGTATACTCATACAGGACACAGCTGTTCATTACACGTATACTCATAAAGGACACATCTGTTTATTACACGTACCTTCATACATGACACAGCTGTTTATTACACAGCTGTTCATTACACGTATACTCATACAGGACCCAACTGTTCATTACACGTACACTCATACAGGACACAGCTGTTTATTACACGTACCCTCATACAGAACACAGCTGTTTATTGCACATACCCTCATACAGGACACAAATGTTAATTACACGTACCCCCATACAGGACACAGCTGTTTATTACACGTACCCCCATACAGGACACAGCTGTTTATTACACGTACCCTCATACAGGACACAGCTGTTTATTACACGTACCCTCATACAGGACACAGCTGTTCATTACACGTATACTCATACAGGACACAGCTGTTTATTACACGTACCCTCATACAGGACACAGCTGTTTATTACACGTACCCTCATACAGGACACAGCTGTTCATTACACGTATACTCATAAAGGACACAGCTGTTTATTACACGTACCCTCATACAGGACACAGCTGTTCATTACACGTATACTCATACAGGACACAACTGTTCATTACACGTACCCCCATACAGGACACAGCTGTTTATTACACGTACCCCCATACAGGACACAACTGTTTATTACACGTACCCTCATACAGGACACAGCTGTTTATTACACGTACCCTCATACAGGACACAGCTGTTCATTACACGTATACTCATAAAGGACACAGCTGTTTATTACACGTACCCTCATACAGGACACAGCTGTTCATTACACGTATACTCATACAGGACACAACTGTTCATTACACGTACCCCCATACAGGACACAGCTGTTTATTACACGTACCCCCATACAGGACACAACTGTTTATTACACGTACCCTCATACAGGACACAGCTGTTTATTACACGTACCCTCATACAGGACACAGCTGTTCATTACACGTATACTCATAAAGGACACAGCTGTTTATTACACGTACCCTCATACAGGACACAGCTGTTCATTACACGTATACTCATACAGGACACAACTGTTCATTACACGTACCCCCATACAGGACACAGCTGTTTATTACACGTACCCCCATACAGGACACAACTGTTTATTACACGTACCCTCATACAGGACACAGCTGTTTATTACACGTACCCTCATACAGGACACAGCTGTTCATTACACGTATACTCATACAGGACACAGCTGTTTATTACACGTACCCTCATACAGGACACAGCTGTTCATTACACGTATACTCATACAGGACACAGCTGTTTATTACACGTACCCTCATACAGGACACAGCTGTTCATTACACGTATACTCATACAGGACACAGCTGTTTATTACACGTACCCTCATACAGGACACAGCTGTTTATTACACGTACCCTCATACAGGACACAGCTGTTTATTACACGTACCCTCATACAGGACACAGCTGTTTATTACACGTACCCTCATACAGGACACAGCTGTTTATTACACGTACCCTCATACAGGACACAGCTGTTTATTACACGTACCCTCATACAGGACACAGCTGTTTATTACACGTACCCTCATACAGGACACAGCTGTTCATTACACGTATACTCATAAAGGACACAGCTGTTTATTACACGTACCCTCATACAGGACACAGCTGTTCATTACACGTATACTCATACAGGACACAGCTGTTTATTACACGTACCCCCATACAGGACACAGCTGTTTATTACACGTACCCCCATACAGGACACAGCTGTTTATTACACGTACCCTCATACAGGACACAGCTGTTTATTACACGTACCCTCATACAGGACACAGCTGTTCATTACACGTATACTCATACAGGACACAACTGTTTATTACACGTACCCTCATACAGGACACAGCTGTTTATTACACGTACCCTCATACAGGACACAGCTGTTCATTACACGTATACTCATAAAGGACACAGCTGTTTATTACACGTACCCTCATACAGGACACAGCTGTTCATTACACGTATACTCATACAGGACACAACTGTTCATTACACGTACCCCCATACAGGACACAGCTGTTTATTACACGTACCCCCATACAGGACACAACTGTTTATTACACGTACCCTCATACAGGACACAGCTGTTTATTACACGTACCCTCATACAGGACACAGCTGTTCATTACACGTATACTCATAAAGGACACAGCTGTTTATTACACGTACCCTCATACAGGACACAGCTGTTCATTACACGTATACTCATACAGGACACAACTGTTCATTACACGTACCCCCATACAGGACACAGCTGTTTATTACACGTACCCCCATACAGGACACAACTGTTTATTACACGTACCCTCATACAGGACACAGCTGTTTATTACACGTACCCTCATACAGGACACAGCTGTTCATTACACGTATACTCATAAAGGACACAGCTGTTTATTACACGTACCCTCATACAGGACACAGCTGTTCATTACACGTATACTCATACAGGACACAACTGTTCATTACACGTACCCCCATACAGGACACAGCTGTTTATTACACGTACCCCCATACAGGACACAACTGTTTATTACACGTACCCTCATACAGGACACAGCTGTTTATTACACGTACCCTCATACAGGACACAGCTGTTCATTACACGTATACTCATAAAGGACACAGCTGTTTATTACACGTACCCTCATACAGGACACAGCTGTTCATTACACGTATACTCATACAGGACACAACTGTTCATTACACGTACCCCCATACAGGACACAGCTGTTTATTACACGTACCCCCATACAGGACACAACTGTTTATTACACGTACCCTCATACAGGACACAGCTGTTTATTACACGTACCCTCATACAGGACACAGCTGTTCATTACACGTATACTCATAAAGGACACAGCTGTTTATTACACGTACCCTCATACAGGACACAGCTGTTCATTACACGTATACTCATACAGGACACAACTGTTCATTACACGTACCCCCATACAGGACACAGCTGTTTATTACACGTACCCCCATACAGGACACAACTGTTTATTACACGTACCCTCATACAGGACACAGCTGTTTATTACACGTACCCTCATACAGGACACAGCTGTTCATTACACGTATACTCATAAAGGACACAGCTGTTTATTACACGTACCCTCATACAGGACACAGCTGTTCATTACACGTATACTCATACAGGACACAACTGTTCATTACACGTACCCCCATACAGGACACAGCTGTTTATTACACGTACCCCCATACAGGACACAACTGTTTATTACACGTACCCTCATACAGGACACAGCTGTTTATTACACGTACCCTCATACAGGACACAGCTGTTCATTACACGTATACTCATAAAGGACACAGCTGTTTATTACACGTACCCTCATACAGGACACAGCTGTTCATTACACGTATACTCATACAGGACACAGCTGTTTATTACACGTACCCCCATACAGGACACAGCTGTTTATTACACGTACCCCCATACAGGACACAGCTGTTTATTACACGTACCCTCATACAGGACACAGCTGTTTATTACACGTACCCTCATACAGGACACAGCTGTTCATTACACGTATACTCATAAAGGACACAGCTGTTTATTACACGTACCCTCATACAGGACACAGCTGTTCATTACACGTATACTCATACAGGACACAGCTGTTTATTACACGTACCCCCATACAGGACACAGCTGTTTATTACACGTACCCCCATACAGGACACAGCTGTTTATTACACGTACCCTCATACAGGACACAGCTGTTTATTACACGTACCCTCATACAGGACACAGCTGTTCATTACACGTATACTCATACAGGACACAACTGTTTATTACACGTACCCTCATACAGGACACAGCTGTTTATTACACGTACCCTCATACAGGACACAGCTGTTCATTACACGTATACTCATAAAGGACACAGCTGTTTATTACACGTACCCTCATACAGGACACAGCTGTTCATTACACGTATACTCATACAGGACACAACTGTTCATTACACGTACCCCCATACAGGACACAGCTGTTTATTACACGTACCCCCATACAGGACACAACTGTTTATTACACGTACCCTCATACAGGACACAGCTGTTTATTACACGTACCCTCATACAGGACACAGCTGTTCATTACACGTATACTCATAAAGGACACAGCTGTTTATTACACGTACCCTCATACAGGACACAGCTGTTCATTACACGTATACTCATACAGGACACAACTGTTCATTACACGTACCCCCATACAGGACACAGCTGTTTATTACACGTACCCCCATACAGGACACAACTGTTTATTACACGTACCCTCATACAGGACACAGCTGTTTATTACACGTACCCTCATACAGGACACAGCTGTTCATTACACGTATACTCATAAAGGACACAGCTGTTTATTACACGTACCCTCATACAGGACACAGCTGTTCATTACACGTATACTCATACAGGACACAACTGTTCATTACACGTACCCCCATACAGGACACAGCTGTTTATTACACGTACCCCCATACAGGACACAGCTGTTTATTACACGTACCCTCATACAGGACACAGCTGTTTATTACACGTACCCTCATACAGGACACAGCTGTTTATTACACGTACCCTCATACAGGACACAGCTGTTTATTACACGTACCCTCATACAGGACACAGCTGTTTATTACACGTACCCTCATACAGGACACAGCTGTTTATTACACGTACCCTCATACAGGACACAGCTGTTCATTACACGTATACTCATAAAGGACACAGCTGTTTATTACACGTACCCTCATACAGGACACAGCTGTTCATTACACGTATACTCATACAGGACACAGCTGTTTATTACACGTACCCTCATACAGGACACAGCTGTTTATTACACGTACCCTCATACAGGACACAGCTGTTTATTACACGTACCCTCATACAGGACACAGCTGTTCATTACACGTATACTCATACAGGACACAGCTGTTCATTACACGTACCCCCATACAGGACACAGCTGTTTATTACACGTACCCCCATACAGGACACAGCTGTTTATTACACGTACCCTCATACAGGACACAGCTGTTTATTACACGTACCCTCATACAGGACACAGCTGTTCATTACACGTATACTCATACAGGACACAGCTGTTTATTACACGTACCCTCATACAGGACACAGCTGTTCATTACACGTATACTCATACAGGACACAGCTGTTTATTACACGTACCCTCATACAGGACACAGCTGTTTATTACACGTACCCTCATACAGGACACAGCTGTTCATTACACGTATACTCATACAGGACACAGCTGTTTATTACACGTACCCTCATACAGGACACAGCTGTTTATTACACGTACCCTCATACAGGACACAGCTGTTCATTACACGTATACTCATAAAGGACACAGCTGTTTATTACACGTACCCTCATACAGGACACAGCTGTTCATTACACGTATACTCATACAGGACACAGCTGTTTATTACACGTACCCTCATACAGGACACAGCTGTTTATTACACGTACCCTCATACAGGACACAGCTGTTCATTACACGTATACTCATAAAGGACACAGCTATTCATTACACGTACCCTCATACAGGACACAGCTGTTTATTACACGTACCCTCATACAGGACACAGTTGTTAATTCTACGTACCCTCACACAGGACACAGCTGTTCATTACACGTACCCTCACACAGGACACAGCTGTTTATTCTACGTACTCTCATGCAGGATACAGATTTTCATTTTACGTACGCTCATACAAGTCACAGCTGTTCATCCTACGTACTCTCCTTCAGGATACAGATTTTCATTTTAAGTACCCTCATACAGGGAACCGTTGTTAATTTTACGAATAGTCATAAGGTATACAGCCAATGAGAGTACATGTGGTTTGTTATACAAAATACATTTGATTGGATTTTCTTCACCACATTTTTGTAATTAGCGCCTTCATGATTACCATCATATTCAACCGTAATAAAGGAGCAATAAAGTGTACCTAAACCTTTGGCTGACATGTTGAACCCATTTCCAAGTTTCTGCATTTTATACAAAGTAGTGAGCACCAACATGTATGGGAGAGGACGAAATGAGTGTACAAGTCCTCGACGTAGAGTAAGAAAACGGCCGTGCGAAGTGTGTATCTATGGAGACATGGACTATTCGAGTGTACAAGTCCTACAAACAGTGTGTCTATGGTAAAATGATCTTAGTATCAAGTCCTACATGAAGTGTGTACTTATGAGGAAGCAATCTGAGTGTGAAAGGCCAACCCCCGTCCAAGTTGACGAGGAAATTCCCCCTACTTCGCTTAACTTGTCAACAAAAAACTGCTCATTTCTCGTGTTCTGTATCAATTGCCCCAAGTTAAACGTATATGTACTATGATACATGTCGTCACATGATCTCAACGCCAAAATCCGTAACTTTTGCACAGATGATCACCTGATCTTCACCGTACCCGATCAATCTAATCCATATGCCACACTTCCCGGGGCCTTATTCCATAATGCGATTAAAACTTTTGCGCAAATATTTCATTAATCAAACTTGTAATGATATGACTAAGATATATTAAGTTCATTTTTACGATCTATTCAATAGAGAAGACCTCTTAAAAGTCATACAAATGCATTTAAGGAGAAGCAAAGGACTGGTGTCGATCTGGTCCGATCTAATATCCTATAGCACACCATCTATTCTTATATGTAGCTGCATTCTCAAATACAGATTCAGTTACCAATAATAACATAATAAATGTATTACAGTTGCATGACCGATCTACTCCATTTCTGCACTTATGAATTCCTCGCCGAAGGAAACATGAGCGAATCGTGTAAATGGAAAATAATAAAGGAAACTCACAACCACCTGAATTAGCTGGGTGAAAACCAAATGTACAGGCGTTTGCCCAAAGGCTTGACATGTAGATCGATTATCGGATTCCAAGGAAAGGTCTGAAATCAGAATTGATCGAGAGAAATGCTCAGGATTGCATCTTTACATTGGAACCCCCACGCACCTCGCGTTTTCAAACTATTGTTCCTGCTCCACATTGAAAAAATTAAATAACGCAGACACATATCTGTTCCCCTCGGACAACTAATCTGAAAGATCATAAATCCTGTGGAGAGATGGAAAAACCTCTCCATTTCGACAAAGCAGCTGTTTTAAGCTTGAAGTTCACGAGTAGATATTTCCGACACTAAACTTGGACAAAAAGGGTCAATTTCAACGTCTTTCTGTTCTTATCGAAACTAGACAAAAGTTGAAATGGTTTTGTAAACTTGAGAAAATGGGAATACAAATGACGCCTCAGTGTTTCTTTTCTAAGCGATATATTGCATACCAACGACGTGTGATATCTGAAATATCGCATGGCTGCGCTGATTGGTACGATCTACCATTTAGAGGCGGTACACACTAAAATGAAACAAAAACAAATAATTTTTGTATCAGATGCAATCAAAGCCACCCCCTCTATGGGCTTCGCTCACAAAACAAGAATGCACGTGGTCTAATCTCTCTGCTGTGAGGATTTCGGGGAACACCTCAATGTCCGCTCTTCTGACATTTGGGAAGGTCAGCTATTCTTCAAACACCGGGAAACCCCACGAAGTTTTCCTCTTAGTGTTTTTGTTCTGTTTTTGCTCTTTATAGATTTTCTATATCCGTTGCAGTGACAAGGGTACCAAATCGGTTGCCAGTAGCATCCACCCACTGTTTTGACATCCTAAATGCTTCAAGGGCTACGCTCACTTTCGCTTTGAAGTCGGATGACGCTACTCTGTAATCTGCAAAAGATAGATATCAGTCCAGCGATTGGTCAGGGTTTTATTCCCATCTGAACCAATCAAAAAGCCAGCCGCGTACCTTCGATTGTGCTATGCCTATGATATATTCCAGGGGTGCAAAGAGCGAAAGTGAGCGTACCCCTGGAGTATCGAGAATGATGTTCTTAAGATCTACACAGGCTCTACTTCAAAGCTTTCGCCTGCATGTGATAAATGGAGGTCGTCAAGATCGCTAGATACGTCAGCAGCAATGCTCATTAGGACATTCCACTCCGCCATCGTGATCATTTATGACATACCACTGGAAGTAAGGAAAAAATTAAAGCGTCGTTAAAAGGTACTTTGATCTGTACGTACCTGTCAGATCTGCCACCTAATTATAGCTACGCCCATTGGCACGTGGGCGTCAGTGATAGAAACTTTTGTTCAAACCTATCTGGTATGATTTAGAATGAGTCAGAGGAATGGGACATTTTTTAACCAGAAATATAACAACACTGACTCAGGGTTATTAGCAATTGACCTATTGGGAATTGTGTAAAAGTTGAAAATGTCAGGCAATTCAGAGGACTGGTCGGCGATATTTGATTGTGATTTAGTCAGCAGACTTAATGACAACCCTGAGTCAGGGTGTTATGAGAGGGACGGAACATTGCCTTAAAACGTTTCGTTAAAGCTGTCGAGATTTAAATTGAAAGAAAATCGAAATTTATGCTTATCAGAGCCCAATACAGCCATCTTTGATTTCAAAGTCAGAAAAAAACTGTGTTTATAGTAGACATTGGTAATGAAATGTTCAGCTCCCTTTTCCCCATATAAAAAGCCGAAACCTTCATATCTACATCACTGGAACCTTTTTCGAACGAAAGGGCAAGTTATTTTTTATAGATCCCAACTTTTCTTTCTTGGTTCGGTCATTTACCCTCCAGGTGTAGCGCACCATAGCTTCACGATTTTTCAGTCGAATCTATTTGTAATTTAGGTTTCGGAAAGGATTGATGGGGTGCAGAAAGTCTGCTTGTAAAAAGGTGTTAAATTAATTTGTTGTTTATCGAATACTGAAATCCCTTGACAGGGGAATCACTGCAAAATTAGTAAAATGTACTGTACGAAAACTGGACTCTGTACGCAGATAAAACAGGTGATGTTTAAAAATAGATACATATGTGGCGTGTTAGAGAAAATCACTCCCTGCAACATGTACCACACACAAATCTATTACATGCACACCATACAACATTGACACTTACAAAAGGCCTTTATAGGTAAAAGTATTTGAAATGTTATAAATTAATTACGCAATTATTTGTTCGTCAGAGAGTGCAGTTCCGCAAGTTCGTATTGGTCGAAATGATGCTACGGCTTTGTTATCTTCACTTTTGTGATATTGTAGTGGGATTGTAGCCCTGACAGTAGGTGATAAACACTCGCAGTAGGGTAAGACCACGTTAAAACCAGTTGCGACTGCTTCTGAAACCAACATCGTGTGAAACAACCATGGCAGTCACGTTCTGGTCTACAACTTCATGTGTGTTTAAGTCTACTATAACGCGAGGTAAGTCTGCTTAGTTAAGTCAAAACGTGTTTCTCGCCAAAAGATTATAAAACTACTAACGCTTTTTCCAAATAAAAATTCTATCTACAATGATTGAGTATGCACACTAAGAATGTATTAATTACTCATTTAATCTAGTTATAGATAATAGTTATATTAAAGAGATGATTTTATCCAGAAATGTTGTAGCGCCGATATATATATTCATGTATATATGACATTCAATATACAGCTTTGGGATATCTACATATGGTACTAGTGTATTCACACATGCTATGGAATACGATGAAACAAAGTTTGGGTGAAACGAGTCATATTCTTTTTTTTAATATTTATTTTTTCTTTTCAGTAGATGTTTGTCAGCTTATGATTAATAATTCATTTCTGTCTATGTCGTTTCATCTTTTACGTTTCTCCATTTTATATTTCTGTCTATGGGGCTGTATTGCAGTAGGTCGGGTGGTCAAGACACTATGGACAATTTCCCCACTAGGTCCTCCTGGAATTCTGGAAGGAACGCCTTCCATTTTATACTTGTCACTAGATGTGTTTTCAAATGTAAATATTACATTAACATACGTAAGCATACTAAACATTATACTATTTACCCTCCTCACAGCCTTATCTTACTAGGTAAATCGGGTGAGTCATGTGACCTTGGACATCGACCAGTTAAAAGGTCGCGGTGGGTGTCACTTGACATGTAACACTAACATTATCAATAAAAGGGACACGTAAGTGCACATCGTAATTACAATACAATGCTTATGATTAATATTTCAACTGTGACGTCAATTTGCCACTACGGAACTAATACTGCACCCATATTATTTGTTATAAAGGGAAATTGCAGACATATGAAAGTGCAGAAATTCATTTCTGCATTTTCATATGCGCATAAATACACACAATTGGTCAAACATGTGATATTTTTCTGATTTTAACTTTGTATAACATCATTGTACAATTATCTATAAGGTATATCAAAAAACCTTACTTTGAAATTCAAATAGTAATCCAAGATTGCAATTAGTGTTTTTAACAAGTACTGAAATAGTTCCACTACTTTTTAAATCATCTCCCTTTACCTCAAAAATTAAGAACTTGCTTACATTGAAGATTCTTTTGAAGTGAAATTGTAAACCAGGATTTTTGTATAATATCACCAAACTGTTATTTTTGTGTAAAGCTAAATAAATGTGGTTCCCTAACCATAATTCAATAGCTAAACTACTTAAACAATAGCCACGTGGTTATGGTTTTCCTAATAAACTACAAAACTGTTAATGCATTGATACATGTATAGGTTTATTCACCATCTACTTTAACAGTAAGTATACTCCAACACAATGAACTCATCAATGTATAACACTCTATGTCAAATAGGCCTGTAAAGATACTCAAACACAATGTCTTGTCTTTATACTTGTCACTAGATATGTTTTCAAATGTAAATATTACATTAACATACGTAAGCATACTAAACATTATACTATTTACCCTCCTCACAGCCTTATCTTACTAGGTAAATCGGGTGAGTCATGTGACCTTGGACATCGACCAGTTAAAAGGTCGCGGTGGGTGTCACTTGACATGTAACACTAACATTATCAATAAAAGGGACACGTAAGTGCACATCGTAATTACAATACAATGCTTATGATTAATATTTCAACTGTGACGTCAATTTGCCACTACGGAACTAATACTGCACCCATATTATTTGTTATAAAGGGAAATTGCAGACATATGAAAGTATTTGACAGTAACAAAACCCGTATTTCTTGAATCGCTCCTCCATACCGCTTATATTACCAAAAAACCTTTTGGCTTGTAATTATTTAGGTGTTTGGGTTTAAGATTAGCAGCAGTCTCTATCGAGAAACGGACATAACATTTCACATATAAAATATAATGTTTTTACCTTTAATTAGTCAATTAGTAGGTCATAGTCCATGCCCCTTAGGCCTTTTGTATTTGTATTCCTAATTAATTACGTAAAATGTTTTGACTACGTCATTCCTTTGTTACTTTACATAATGATATGTTGCTTAGTGCCTCACCACAAGTCATTGTAAACGTGCATACAAATTGATGACGTAAATCACAAAAAATATATTTTATAGGTTTGAGGAGATATGGAACTCCAGCAACTGTTAAAGCGGTGTTGAAATCAGACCCCCTGGAACCTGACGAACCCAGTGTCCAAACCGAGATCCCTGGACCTAGATCTCGCGAGCTACTTAAGGAGCTAGACACCATTCAGGTAGGTCATCAACATCATACTTTCAGGTAAAGCTGACGTGACTTTGCTATTCAGATGAAAATGCTGACTTAAATTCTACAGAAATTATAAGATACACTATGTAAAGAAACCACCAGCTGATAGATATCAATAAATGTATATCCAGTTTTTCGGACTGATAAAGCTATGTGGAAGTTATTGCAGACAACCAAATCTGTACTGGAGAATGGCGTTTATTGGTACCCAGGAAGTATTTGAAAACATTAACATTTCTTCTTTAAAATTGTGTTCAGCAAACAAACAGAATACTGTGATTGATATAAAAAAAAGTCGTGTTATGTGGTTGGCCGGTAAATAATACAAGTAACCTTCGAAATACGAAAGTTGGTCACTGACGATAATCATATGCATTTGGACTTCTTTCTTCAGTGGACGCCGCTAGTAAGTCACCAGGCCATCATCTCATGAAATACATTTGTTTAATGTCTTTTGAGATAAAATCCTGCTGCGGTAGAATTAAAAAAACAACTAATTATCCCTTTGTTTCCCCAAAAATACGAAAACATAATCATTGAATTGCAGCAATGTAAAATAAAGCTCATGTCAATGAATGTGGCATTAGGTTAAGATTGGTCTGATATTGTCACATTATGTGTATGGGGTCCGATAATGTGAGATTATATACAGATCGGGTTGCTTGTTTAAAGTGTGACATTAAGTTTGGTCTGGTTTGCTAATTGGACATTAGGTTTGGATAGTCTTATAGTGTGAAATTACAATTATGTTGACCTGGTAGTTTATCTGTTTGGGGTGTAACGTCATTGCATCATTGCAACAACTAAAGTCATACGAAGATGGGTGTTTAGGGAGACATTGCCACAACAACTAAGGTCCTACGAAGATGGGTGTTTAGGGAGACATTGTCACAACAACTAAGGTCATACGAAGATGGGTGTTTAGGGAGACAAACAGAAAGGCAAAGTGGTGCCATGAGGCCAGCAGATGAATTTACGTTCCCTCAGCAGAAACCACAACAACAAAACTTATTCTGCAGGGAGCTCATATAAGTCGCCTATTATGCCAGCATGCAGTAAGATACGGTGCAGAGTTTTGATAATTTGACATAAGGGTTATGTTGGAATGGAGATGTCAACAGTATTGAATCAAATTATATTCTGCCATATATTGGTCTAAAAACGTGATATTATATTTATATCGGCTTGATACAGATAGTTTAAGTATCGAATTTAACTGATATTCTGCTATGGATTGGTGTGATAGTTTAACATAAAGTTTGTATTGGTCATATATTGTAATACATTGTACCTGTACCAGATCTCGAACTGGTCTCATATCAGGGCATTGGGTTGTTGATATTGATATGTTATTGGTATTGTATTCACAATGGTCCGATATGGTTAAATATGACGGGTTGTAACAGAATTAGAGGCTGAAAATGCGAAAATGTGCAGTTTATAAATTAGATGGTAGATTTTGTCCTTCAGACAAAGTAGCATCGTATATCATAGGGTAAACACTATAGGGAGGGACGACAGGTTATACATTGTGTTTTTCGTTTGTTGCAGAACACGAAAGCAGTGCATTTTTTTGTGGACTATGAGCGAAGTCAGGGAAATTACCTAACCGACGTGGACGGGAATGTGATACTTGACCTGTATACTCAGATCGCCTCCGTTCCTATAGGTACATATGTCAGGCCCAAGTATTACCTGTAGGATTTGTTCACTTATGACACTATCAATATGTGACGAGAAGTCAGTAATAAGTATATAGACTTACTTATTACACCTTTGATGTATCCAAACAGAGGGAAATTAGAACGAAGACCTAACATGTAGAATTGGACATCCCGCTACAGGCGTGAAAGTCCAGTAGTCAATAAAAAAACCATATAAATAAATGGGTCAAAGCAATATCATAACAGGGTGACAATGTCTTATCACCTCCTCTGGAATAAAGAAATTGATGAAAACAAAATGTTTCAACAAATTTGAGGAGTAATATCTAACTTTAAATATCTAATATAGGTGCAACACTGAGTATTGGGAATGAAAAGCAAAGCAAGACAAACCAATGTACATTATGTATCTGCTAAAATTGCATTAAAATCATCGTATAAAAGTATTTACCTATCTTACGTTTTAGATATCGACTGGTGTCATAGTTACATCAAAGAGACGTGTTATATTTCGACTGTTGGCATAGTTACATTAAATAGACGTGTTATATATCGACTATTGTCATAGTTACATCAAAGAGACGTGTATGCTATCGACGGTTGTCATAGTTACATCAAAGAGACGTGCAAAATATCGACTGTTGTCATAGTTACATCAAAGAGACGTGTTAGATACCGACTGTTGTCATAGTTACATCAAGGAGACGTGTTATATATCGACTATTGTCATAGTTACATCATACAGACGTGTAAGATATCGACTGTTGTCATAGTTACTTCAAAGAGGCGTGCAAAATATCGACTGTTGTCATAGTTACATCAAAGAGACGTGTTAGATATCAACTGTTGTCATAGTTACATCAAAGAGTCGTTTTAGATATCGACTGTTGTCATAGTTACATCAAAGAAACACGAACATATCGACTGTTGTCATAGTTACATCATAGAGACGTGTTAGATATCGACTGTTATCATAGTTACATCAAAAAGACGTGTTAGATATCGACTGTTGTCATAGTTACATCAAAGAGTCGTTTTAGATATCGACTGTTGTCATAGTTACATCAAAGAAACATGTAAGATATCGACTGTTGTCATAGTTACATCAGAGAGACGTGTTAGATATCGACTGTTATCATAGTTACATCAAAGAGGCGTTTTAGATATCGACTGTTGTCATAGTTACATCAAAGAGGCGTGTTAGATATCGACTGTTGTCATAGTTACATCAAAGAGACATGTTAGATATCGACTGTTGTCATAGTTACATCAAAGAGACGTGTTAGATATAGACTGTTGTCATAGTTACATCAAAGAGACGTGTTATATTTCGACTGTTGTCATAGTTACATCAAAGAGACGTGCATGCTATCGACTGTTGTCACAGTTACATAAAAGAGACGTGTTAGATATCGACTGTTGTCATAGTTACATCAAAGAGTCGTTTTATATATCGACTGTTGTCAAAGTTACATCAAAGAAATGTGTAAGATATCGACTGTTGCCATAGTTACATCATACAGACGTGTAAGATATCGACTGTTGTCATAGTTACATCAAAGAGACGTGTTAGATATCGACTGTTGTCATAGTTACATCAGAGAGACGTGTTAGATATCAACGGTTGTCATAATTACATCAAAGAGACGTGAACGGTTTCGACTGTTGCCATATAGACATGCTTGGCAGAGATGTAAATATATGGTAACATTTGTTTCATTTGTTGTAGGGTACAACCATCCGAGATTGCTTGATGCCCTGATGAAGAAAGAAAATCGGGTATGTGTTACACACAGTCCTACACGTGAAGGGTGAACATGTATACATTGATAACTTATAAACTGATATAAGTACTAAGCTGTCATACACATGCAGTAGACATTCTAGTTTTATGTAGCCAGACAAAATCAACGATAATGTTGTTAACATCGGCTTCCGATGTTGTGTAACATTGTAGCGACTACTGTTTTCGAAGCTTCAGCATGTATTGTATAGTTGTTTGTAACACAGGTTAAAGACTGATGTTGGCGGTAATAACTATGAAACGCTGTCAAGAACGACGGCAGTGCTTACAAGCTATATATTTATAGTGTTTATTCGCAATTGTTGAATATTTCAGCTTGTCAAATGTCAGAACTTTTACGCTACTGAGCTTGTAACTCAATCTGATGAACAGAGACACTGTTTATGTATCTATTGTGTCGCGTGTGTATTGACCATGAGTAGGTTTGGTACGCTGTCCAATCAGAGCAACTTACAAATTTTAAAAAATTCGGTCAATGTTTAATCAGGTCATTTGGTAGCTTATCAGTTAAACGTGCGTTTTTCTTTGTTTATCAAAAGGTGCATTAGTGCATATAGTTCAGTCACAATGATCCAAATGTCTACCTAAAATGATTATGTCTAATATCTTGTTGCAAAATATTGCAAAATAGAATATAACTCCAGAAGGATGAACTAGCACAGTTAAAACTAATATACTTCCATGATGATAAAGATTTTGTTATTCTTATTGATAATATGATTATGGTGACAAAAAATCCACGTTTAAATTCCTATAATATAAGAAGTCAGAAGTATTTCCCTCATTTGTTTGGGATACATACAATGATTACTGCTGAGATAGTTAATATTAACCGTCTCTTCAAATGTTCGAAATAGTATTATGGAGCAATTTACGGCCGTCTGTGTCTGTTTAATATAAAAGTGTTTTGATAACTGTTGGTCCCTTAGTGTTTTATGAGAAAGAAATGCCGATAGGTTTAGTCGTCCCTGTGTGTTTGTAACAGTGACTGTTTTACTCTCATTTCATTTTCCTACCTGCTTACAGCCAACATATTTAACTGTTCGTTTTTTACATGACGGTATTTACTTAATAGCATTGTTGATATTATCTTTTGAAGCAAATCGTACCGCATTGTAAAATTATGTTGAGTAGTCCATTCAAATATGACTTGCATCCTTCAAGCGTGACGTCATTTCAATATGGCAATATAGATTAAGCTATCGATTCCTCCTTTTCTATTTCGTAACTTTTCGTCGTTGAAAGTATTTCCAAACAACTTTTCCCGTTGAATACAAAATGTAAATTGTTTGCAACGGGAAACCATTATATATCTTGTACTTATCAGGTTTTTTTTTATTAACATAATTATATATATATGTATTACAGAATTATATATCTCACACAAACATTTAATAATGTCGGTTGGTACCTGTTGGGATCTTCGTCTTCCTGAAACCTTGTTTGTTTGAGAAAGGCCTAGGATGTCTGCAATCTATTTTAGATGGGTTTGTTCACAGGAATGCATTTAATATAATGGCTGACTTATGATATATTCTATTTCACAGGCTACATTCGTCAACCGCCCGGCCCTTGGGGTGTACCCACCGAGTGACTTGAGCTCGAGACTAAAGAATGCTCTTCTTTCGGTAATGTTCATTTTTCAGTTTGATAATTTTCTAGGTAATGTGCTTATCCCGATAGATCACGTGAAACTTCCTGTGTTTTCATACTTCCAATGGAATGCATCCTTTTGCATGAAACATCGTGCTCTTTATTTATTTATTCCTGTCTGTACCGCCTACCCCCATTCATTGCTTACACTTTGTACTAGCAGAAATGCCCCGTAATATTGCAGGTTCTTTCCACTCTCATATGTCTTTTTCAAAGTTACATTTTAACTGCGTATCAACGGCGAGAGTTTTCCTCTTGGAAATACTTCCTCCCCTAAAGTTCTATTTTAGAAGATTTTTCTTGTGTTTTCCATAGCAAAACGCTTTTATCACACAATGTACTGTGGTACCCAGTGAATATACTCATGCATATATTATTTTGCGTATTAACCCATGTAATATGACCTGTAAGCCCTGTGAGTGGTTGTAAGTTTCAATTTATTCAATTGTGACGTCGCGCCTAGGACAAGTACATGACGTCTCAGAATTACGTATTGGAGTCAAAATGGCGGCTATTTACATTTCAAGGTTGCATGAAAACTGTCGTTTTATACGAATAAATGCCACAAATCATGATTATGTGATAAAAAGGATCTAACACTCGTTTTCATTTCATATGAAAACTATGAAACTCGTCACCAAGTATTTAATTTAGCTCACCAGAGGCTCGCTAAACAGAAAAGTTCTTAGACTCGTTTCATAAATATCACATGAAATGGAAACTCATGTTAGATCCTATATGTCTAGTATTATAAACATCATTATAGTATTTACGGTAGCACAATGTCCACATTGAAGACATGGATAAGCCATTATCACCGTGACTTCCTTTTTCCATTGATGCTCTAATGACCGAAAACGTTCTTCCCCAGGACCGTCCAGTAATGTCTTCTTCCGTTTAGGTCCTACCGTTGCACGAGCACACTCTATAACCGATATTTTTCTTATACCGAAAGCTCCAAAAGCCCGCAAATGGAAAGGTTTTTCCGAAATAAGAATCTACCTCATAATCTCGGCAACGTGACACTTTCGATGACACCCTTTTATGCAAAGTCATTTCAGTACGACTCCATGGTATGGATGTGCTGTGGACTGAAAATTGGATTGTTTAATGGTGGAGGTGAGTTGGCTCCAACTTTTACTATTTTAAATAGAAATTCGAATAACTTGCGTGTTGTTGTGGCGATGGATGAAAATTAACAAAATGTGTGAACCAGACGATGTTTATTTTAACCACAAATGTCACTTTCATCTCTGCTGTCAAACAAATGTAGATCCGCCATAAATATAACGGCTATGTGAATGACAATACAGCAGGGATATTTTGGAACACTTTTTGCCTATAGATTCTTATAATAGAAAATGTGTTTGTGTTTTTAGTTGCATGCGCCTTCAAATATACACAGTTTCTTTCAACAGTCAGGAATTACATATCTTTTCGGCCAATCTGTTTAGATATATATGTAATTAGCCATCACATTTGTCTATTTGCTATCAAATTGGAACCAAATTAGTCTTAAGTTAAGGCTTGATACTGTACATGGCAAAAACTTACGTTTGTGAGGTCGCCGGTACAAAACCTCGACGATGTATCGCAAGTTTACTGTCGCAAATAATTCGCCATACCATTTTACTTTCATATATTTGTGATGTTTTATTTTGATGGAGAATGAATATATGTGTCCATTTGTAGAATATTATTATGCCAAGTGTGAAGTGTCAGTATATGTAAAGAAGTACCTTTGTATTGGAATCATCCAAATAAGATAATATTTATATTGATGTCGGTTGTGATGGAATTCAACAAAATGTAAAAACTTTTTTTATTTTATTTCTGATTGTAAATCACCTACGCTTTTTTAGTATTTAAGTTTGAGCATACTAACAATATATTCTCTATTATTTTACAGGTCCAGAGAAGAGTTTAAAATGGGTACTGATATTTTTAAATGCAGCGTATGTGTAAATTGTTCTCAGATACTCTATACAACAAAATGAATCAAGTTGTTGTAAATCTGAAGGGAGGATAAAATATAACAGAACATACACTGAATTCAAATAAAAGAAAAGTTAAATATTTTATGTTGTTTTCCATTTTATTAACGACGAGTCTAATCAAAACATGGAACATGAAAATACCTATGAGAATACTCATTAAGGGGGCGGTGGTTACAGTGTACAATAAGTTTTGTTCGTCATCTTAAAAAAAGTTGAAATAGTAATATTTTTCTTCAATGAAAAGTTTCTTTCGAAGTTATAATAATTATACACATGAAGAGAAGCCAGAATTTCTATATACACTATCATATATAATAAAATTAATGTCCCGTCATGAAAGGAAATGAATCGAGTGAAAAAATGGAAGTCCAAAAGGTTAATTATATACAAGCAGTCAGTGTCAGTTGCCCTGGTAGATGTTATTGCAGCTGCAATGTTTCCAACATTCGGGAGCCAAATTTGAAAATAATGTGACATGTTTTGACATCTATGCATCTTTGAATGGTCCACCCAACAGCTGTTCCGTTGTCGATTCCCATAGTTATAAATAAGGGGGAGTGCTTACAGTTCATCAGAATGGGAGAAAATCCATCCTGTTTTTATCAAGTGCAACGGACCGACGGCTTTCATAATGACAGATATTTTCTCCCACACTTCACAGGTACATTCCTGTTTTTGGTAGGGAAAAGATTAATAGAATCTCTCACCCCCTTTGGGGTGAGATAGGGGAATTTCAACCCAAGGGGAAAGATTTTTAAGTTGCCAAACACGAGGCTTTGCCGAGTGTTTAGCAACTTCAGAATCTTTCCCCGAGGGTTAAGATTCCTTTATCTTACCCACAAGGGGGTGAATGATTCTTTTTCTCTTACCCTGTTCTCCCATTGTGTATCAGTCATACCATTAGTATGAATAGGGGAATCCCCCTGTCTCAACCCTAGTGTGAGACAAGGAAATCTCACACCGGTAAAAGTGCCGATACATCTGTCCAGGGTAAGAGAAAAACCTGTCTTGATCTACCTCGATCAAGAGAGCTGAGACGCGCTATTACGTCACAGACAACGCACTTCTTTTAACATGACCTGTGACCCTGTGCACTTTTAGCAAAACCGATTACATCATCACTTTTTAAACACATGTATAATACACATGTAAATAAAACATGGTAAGCTCAGCATTCCGACAGTTCAAAATGGGCGAATGTGTTGCCGTAGGAAAATATGGTGAAAAGGGAAGAATTGTTGATGAATTTAATTGATGATAGTTCGGTGCATTGGGGTCAAAAATACAACTTCGCAGTGAAGGTATTTTTTACGGTATGAAAATGTGGGAGAAAAAAAATCAATCACTCCTGTGTGCAAAGCCTCGTGATAAACCTAAAAAAATATCTCACCCTCTGGTTGAGATATCTCTGTCTACATTACACATGAGTGATAGGTTCTATTAGTCTATACATACCTTAAGTGTCGATGTAGATTGATATTTATTGTTTGTGTGAAGAAGCGTGTATATTCTACTGAAAAGCATATTAAGACGGGTTTTTGTGTGTTGCATATTACATTTAAATCGATTTTTGTCTTTTAACACCTTTTCAATTTTTCTTTTGGGACACATATTCGACTACAAGTTACTGGTACATTAAAACTAGTTTGACTTGTTTCATACGTTTTGGTCAAGTGTCACTTTGTTGATCAATTCATGTTGATTGTAGGCCATTTATAAAGTATAATCCATCGTGCTGATAGAAACAATGATGTCATTTGAATATTTGATTTTGGTTATCTGTAGGCGGGATGCATGAAAGAAGTTCAGATTTGTTTTCGAATTGTATCGGTAAACATTAACATGATATGAGCTATAATGAAGGCCATTATTAACAAATATGACCTTCCATAATGTATCAAGAAAAGCACGTTCTAATTTTCCTCAAATTAGACTTGGCTTTGAGGTGAACATCTTGCCAAACGTAACAAATAATAGGAAACGGTGCCGTGTTCTTTTGAAGCGCGTCTATCACCACAAGACAATGCTTACACTATGAAATCGCTGACTGCCTTAGTAAATACTCGCTTCTAAGGGACCAATGGACCAGATTATAATTTGATATCAGACAATGTATGTTGATATATGTTGAAGCCACACATTTTTCAAATATCATGCTGTTTAATTGCTATGATGTACATCAATAACGTAAATTGAGCTCCAAACTACTCGAAGTGCCGAAATAGTACCCGATAACCTCGGCAGAAATAGTACCCGATAACCTCGGCAGAAATAGTACCCGACAACCTCGGCAGAAATAGTACCCGATAACCTCGGCAGAAAGGAAGTAAGGTGAAGCGATACTGTTCAACTTAAACGATATAAACACGTGGAAAGCTACAAGTATTACAGAACATGTTTAATACCAAAGAATCGAATGAAACACGAAACTTTAGACGTACACCTTTGTATGTCCTTATTCCATGAAACATTTAAATAAGAAAATGTATTTCCCAGTAGTCCGATCAAGTTCGCTATAAATAGAGACGATTATTTTTCAGCAAATCTTTCAAAAACAAGTGAGAAATTTATATAACATTTTCGAAATGTATCTGATTTAATTACACAATGTTATCAAATATAATTCATCCGTAACATAACAATGACAGTGAAAACAAAAATATCTGCATATTCTGAAATTCATATTCCTGAAATAAAGATGCTATTCAACGACAATCATTAACTTGTCTAACTTTTGTACTTGTTTCATTTGTCTTGTTTTAAACGAGGAAATTGACTCTAAAGAAATTGGAGGCCACAGCACGTCAAAAGTGCTTGGCGGAATGGGACGAGAATTCAAACGTCAGACTATTACCTGATCATAATCCAAGGCTTTCTTTTGTTTATAATTTTCAATGTTTTTTTAATCAGTATTTCAAGATGATTTCTCAATGAACGCTGTCACAGTACTAGTTAACAAGTTGATTTCTCAATGAACGCTGTCACAGTACTAGTTAACAAGTTCATTTCTCAATGAACGCTGTCACAGTACCAGTTAACAAGTTGATTTCTCAATGAATGCTGTCACAGTACTAGTTAACAAGTTGATTTCTCAATAAACGCTGTCACAGTACTAGTTAACAAGTTGATTTCTCAATGAACGCTGTCACAGTACTAGCATTAAAGAAATATTTTGACAAGGTGATAAAGATAGGAGTTTCACTATTAGATGTATTATAAAAAACGCGATTTGGTTTAAGCAATATGTCCTTAGTAAGATAACTATGGTGATTTATGCCAGATTAAATCGAAAATGGGAGAAAAAGAAAACTGTAAGTTTTCTGTTTTAATTGAAAGAGTACATGTCTGTTACACAATGTGTTACAAATGAATCTTTACATAGATAACATTTAGCTAGTCGTGATGCAAACCTTCGTCTTTATATATCAGGACGCTGAAAGGTTGATGGCCCTCCATGGAAAATGCCAGAAAGCTCTCTTTTCCGGATTTGTAAAGTGGAACATAAACCCATAGTTTAAGAGTGCATTACAAATTCACCCCAAAATGTTACAATAGATGAAGTTTAGTCACTCCGTAGAGACGATTATCATTGACGGCCGGGCGCGCACATAAGGAAATTAAATAAGCCCTTCTCTTTTCAAGGATATGAAAAGGGGGGAAATCCTACACTGGAAGTCTTTAATGTATGCACATTTCATGGACAACGAGATAAATTATATCTAATGTGTTATGCTCTCTACTCAAGTGTGCACCCGTTCCCGTTCGATATGAAAATTAATAGCAATTAAGAATAATGTACGCTTATACATATCATCCTTGAAGTCTAAAAATACGCCATCTTGTTTCTGTCTTGTCTCCATCGTGATGTCGTAATAGAAGAACTTTCCGTTTTGTAGGTGGCTCCCCCTGGACTGAACCAAGTCATGACCATGGCATGCGGGGCATGTTCTGTAGAACACAGCCAGAAAGCTATGTTTATCGCATACCAGGTAATATCTTAAATACAGACGTGTTCGGTATTGCTCATTCTGTTCATTGAAAGAATATGTAACCTTACGACTATGTAGCATTCACACGATAAAGTCAGGCGGTTTATATCAATCAGAAATGAATCTCAATTTAAAGGATTACGAGTAATTGCTCTTGAAGACCTCATCATTTCTCTCGTGATCGAGCAATGCATAATTTGTATTATTTAGCTTACAAAATCAATATGCTTGTTGCCCTCAGCGCCGCCAGAGAGGTGGGAAGCCTCCTTCTATCAAAGAGCTCCAGTCGTGTCTTGAGGGAAAACCACCTGGAAGTCCAAATCTGTCGGTCTTATCGTTCAAAAATGGTTTGCACGGCAGAACCATGGGTATGTTCTTGAATTTAGCCGATAGCCGACAGTTAACAGAACAAATAGCAAATGCCAAAATGAACGGTACTTATACACGGGTGTGCCGTTGACGTGCTAAGTGTGTCTAAATAGATTTTACATCATTGCTCATGTAGGTGCCCTAGCTGTTACCCATGCCAAGTGGGCCCTGAAGTTGGACTTTCCTGTGCCGGATTGGCCTTGTGCCAGCTTTCCCACCTTGCAGTATCCCTTAGATCAGTTCGTACGGGAAAACCGGGCCGAGGAAGACCGTTGTTTAAATGAGGTGTGTTCAACCTAAAATCAATATAACCTTTCTTGCCTTACTTCGCATTTCTGGTACCTAATTAAGACCTCTGGTCCATAATGATGCACTTCCGACCTCTGACACATCGTCTCGCCCTAATGCCTCAAATGTCTTTCCCCAAGGTGAGTCTACTCCTTCTGATTCCTTTCACGTTACTTGGTACACATACAATATATCAAGGTTTTAAGTCCTCAATGCTGCAGTTACGTTATATAATTTGCTTTATTCGACTTTCAAAATATGTTTAGTTGTGTAGGTAGATTAGTATTTAATGATGGTATTTTGATGATTCATTTATGCTGTCTTCGTAACCTTTCCTGACGGCTTTGCGGGATATTTTCTGTATCCTGCTACATGTTATGCTTTGTTTACAGGTTTTGGAAGTATCTCCATGACGTATCAAGTTCTTGGAGAAGTTTGGGGCCATGTAACAAGTATTTTGCTGTCAAACTAGCTATACTGGTTAGAGTTTATATTCCAGGACCTTTGGAGGCTTCTTCCCTCATTATATAGACTAGACTATTTGTTTTATATGTACTTGATAATTGATTCTATCTAAAATCTTATCTTTCGTTCGTTGAGTGAGACAAACTCAAAAATAGTCTACGGTATTTACAGTTATAAAATACCAAAAGTAAATATTTAGGCCCAAGCCGTGTTGAAAGAAGCATACAAATCAATGCATTGGAATACTTTCATAACATATGTCATAAAACTAAATATTGTCTTATTTTCACCAGGTGAAGGAGCGTATACATGCTTGGGAAAAGAGGAACTGTCCTGTGGCCGGAATCATTGTGGAGCCGATCCAATCGGAGGGAGGGGACAACCATGCCACTCCCTACTTTTTTCAGTGTCTACAGGACATTGCCAAGGAAGTAAGTAGGTGAAGGACAGGATTGTAAGCATTTATACTAAATGTTAAATGCTAAATAAGTGGAAGATCAAGGACAGTGTAGAATCAAATACTTGTGATAGGGGTGCGTAACATTGAGGAAATATGCCCCAGTAAACCCTCGCTACGTCAAGTAGTGATGCGCAGCCTTATCGCTCTGTTAAAGATAGGATGTGGGTCAATGACAAGCGTGATTGTAACCAGAGATCGATAGAATGACGGAAAAGCTAGTATATCTACTGGAGATAAGTGTGATAACAATGACGAATGGGGTAGCATCGACGTTAAACAAAGGTGAAGGTCAGACATGCCTGTATACTAGAGATAGTTGTGCGTTATGGGACAACAAGTCATAGACGGGTGGGATAATTTCTGTAGTTAAGCGTATAACATGGTCAAGGACGGCCGAATCTGTACATTGGAAATTGTTAGAACGTATAAACGACTGGTAGCTAAAGAACGAGCATACATTTTGTACTTGAAGTAGTTCAATATATAATATGGAAAAAAATTTGCTTATAGTGCGAAATCCCTTTGATGATCGACGAAGTACAAACCGGATGTGGCGCAACGGGAAAGTTCTGGGCTCATGAGCACTGGGATCTGGAGAATGCGCCAGATATTGTGTGCTTCAGCAAGAAGATGCTTACCGGTGGATTTTACTATAAAGATCACTTACGACCTGAACAGGTAGGTGATATGTTTTTTAACACAAATCAGTCTGCAAGGTGATTAATAAAATCAATTCCCTATGTATTATGGACATGAATTTGTGTGGAAAAGGAAAAGGGGTCATTATTTGTCGATGTCTAAATTGGAAGTCGTGAATGTTTGGATATTTTAATTTTGACTCACATTCTTGCAAGTCTATGATCTGTATTACTGAGATTGCCTCATTTCAGGGATACAGAATCTTTAACACATGGTTAGGTGACCCTTCAAAGTTGATTTTCCTGGAGGAGGTGGTGAACCTGATAAAGGAGGAGGGACTATTGGTGCAAGTGCAAGATACTGGATCTTATCTCATCAACGGGTTGTACGACATGCAGGTACCTCTCTCCTATTGTCTAGTCATGCACCCTTTTTGACAGCTGCTAATGAGCAAATGTTGCAACTTGTGTATGTATATGTTGGCGCATTGATTCAATGTACAAACACTCTTTGTTACAGAACAAGTACCCCGGTTTACTCAGTAGGGCTCGCGGAATAGGAACATTTTGCTCCATTGATGTTAAGGACGCAGACACACGGGATAAAATTCTCCACAAACTCATACAAAGAGGTATTTATACCAATATAAACTTGTGGGTAAGGGTGATAATTCTGGATATAATGTTTACCAGTATACCTGACCCTGTATATCAAAATTAAGGATGTGCATGTTTTCAACGGATCGAAAGTGTCAGAAGCATAATTAAATAGCAACTTTTTGAATTTCTTTCTTATCCATGTGCGTGTAGTAACTTTTTAATGACTGCAAGATGTTCGAAAGTACATTCATACGTATCACCACTTTACATACGTAGTACTGTATGTAGAACTTTTTAAATCACAATATCATGTCTGATACTTTTGTGCAACTGTATAATACATGCTGTTTTTAAGGTATTAACCTCGGCCCGTGTGGAAGTGTTTCAATCCGATTTCGGCCAACTTTGCTCCTGTCCAGGAATCACGTGGATATCTTCATAGACACCTTCGATTCGGTTATAGCCGAGCTTCAGCCTTGAACAGCTAACGATATTGACTCGCACGTGACCATGATTGATCATTATTGAGTGGGAGGATGAATTTCTTTCGCATTCACAGGACTCACTTGTTATCTGTAGTTGACAGTGTTAGATAGAAAGAAAAGTCTTCATCTCATCAATAAGCTAGTCTTTCATATTTAGAATGTTTCAAGTTTTCATATATTGATTTTTTTCATAAAAAGATCGGTACACAGTATCAATATCACCCGTCACTTGTTTTTGAAATTTTGAAATTGGTGGTTCCCCTCCCCCTATGTTAACTATATCTTCTGATGATCTTAATGTTTCGGTATCCTAAAACGTTGTAAAATGTATAATATTTTGTTGAAAAAGCAATAAAAAAACACATGTATATATATAAATATCTTAACAAGGGTGTTGATAAAAGTTAATATGAATGTTGGGATTTCCCCTCATATGATGGTATGCATTGTTGTATGACGTATGTATAACACCTGAACTGACACCTATTGTGAAGTGATTTGGTTCACATACTTTTAAAATTTATACATTAAATATCCCATACTTTTTACTGACCCACTTGTTTGTATTTATTTTTCCTCTCAAATCGCGCAATTACAATAAATTAAATTTTCGTACCACAAAAGTGATAACCACTTTCACAGAGTTAAAACTTAGCCATCACATCTGTACACTACTATCAGAACAGTTATAATAAGTGTTATAAGTGAGTGTTTCCTCCGTTAAAGTTGCAGTATAAGATGTTTCCTGTTGAGATAAAGACGAATAACGTCACGCTACCACAATTGGTACGCTACAGAAATTGGTACATGAGCAGAAAATAGTTCGAATAGTACTTTTAAATCAAATTTGTGTATTTTTCTCTGATGGTATAACAAAAAAGATATTTATCAGTATTTCAACAAAAGCATGTTTAATTGTTGATTTCTGGTCCTTACAATCGGATAATATAAAAGTGCATATTTATAATTGTAGTTCAGTGTGGTATTTATAAAAACAATATATTTTGTTACAATCGGCACATCAACTAGTGGAGTTATAAACAAGTTTTAAAGATTGTAGTATGGTGTATCAATCTGGGTAATAATCATGATCGAAAAAAGGACGAAATCTTACTGCGAATTCAGCGATATAGTTTAAAAAACAATTAACTCAGAGTCAAAATGTTCCTGAATGTGAACCACCATGCAGGGGCGGATCCAGGATTTCCTAAAAAGGGGGGGGCGAGAA
>NW_018404995.1:510398-576153 GCF_002113885.1 Mizuhopecten yessoensis
TCTGGTACGTACAACTTATTACTACGTACACAATAGTATGCTGTGTGAAGATACTTTCTTGTACGTACACGATGGTAAGCTATAAGTACCACAATGAGATATTATGTTGTACATACAAGATAGTTAAACAGTTCCAACAATATATATAATACCAAAATAATTGAATGGATATGTTTAATCGATTATACATAATATTGTAAGCCGAAAAAAACCTTTATCGTTCCTGTATAACGATATGATTAATATCGCCCGGGCGGTTAGGAAGGTTACAATAAAAAGTATTAATTTTCAGATCATCTATAACGAGCGGTCAATAACATAATTATGCAACTGATGCTATAATATTTCCGCCGAGCGTTGCAAGTTGCAACTTGGGGTTTTGCGGAGGTGGTAAAATAAAAAAAAATAAAACTTTAGGGTCAAGATACAAAGTAGACGAGCGTAGCGCTGCCAACAAATATTGTTTTAATAAAGAAAATATAGTAAAAATATCAGATAACGGAAACCCACAATATTTGCTAGGATGCCGTATGGGATGTGTGGGGCGTAGCCCCAGATTTTTTTTATACAAGCTCCGTGCATTATTTGATGCATTTTAAAATGTTAATATGTTCCCATTCCTGGCCGATCAGACCATTATGGGCCCGCCCGGAAAAGGTCAGTCCGCCGCCAAAAGGGGGGGGGGGCCGGGGCCGGGTGTGCCCCCCTAAATCCGCGCCTGCCATGTGAAGTCTTTGTAAACAAAATCAAAAAACGTTCCTGATACAAGACCTGGATTTTTAAATAACACTGAAAAACCGTCGAAATTGTACCGATTGTGGTAGCGTGACGTTAGCACAGTAACAAACACTGTATCAATATCCACACACTCACGATCACGATATTAAATAACATATAATAATTATAATAGTTATACTGTTGTAGTTATACAGTTTTTGGCTTAAACATAACATATTTCTTTGCTTGACAATAAATGATCAAAGCCTAAACGTGATGACATTCAAGTCACAATTGATTCAGTCCGCTTTTTAAGTATTTATGTACTACAAGGCATATACACTATATCCTCCGTGACAGATGAATCATACTTCTAACAATGCCATTTTCCTTGCTTGTCATGAAGAGCAGTGATACGTGAAATATAGATTTGGAATAGATTATGAGAAAACGACAAAAATAATCCACAGTCGCATGTATTGTGGTACACTATCAAATACAGATGTCAACATTTTGTTTAAATCACATAATTTCAGAAAATAATCAAATTCTGAAAAAAACTACACAGTGCGTGTGTGTGCCCAACACGTTGTAAGACACCGATACATCATTTGGTGGCATCATTAGTTTGCCTACTGAAATGAGGGGATTCTTCGAAGGATTTTTTTCCCGTGATAACAATCAAATTACTTCAACAAAAAATCAATTCGAAATTCTCTAATATTGGGTCTGGAACACATCCTTTGAGAATTGGTGAGTAACGAACATTAGCAGGACAGTTATTTACAAAATTATGATATTTCAGATCAATCTCATGCAGGAGAACGGGATTCTTATGCAGTACCTGTATAATGTCAGAAAATGACCTATGGAATGCGACCTTTAATAATTACCTGTCCTTTTGTTTGAAGATAACAGACTGTGGAAGTGTGGAATCACATTTTATATTTGCCTTTTACGTGACTAACAGCATACTTGTGAATCAATACATACTATCTGAGTCTGTATTATGTTGTGGATACCAAGTTGAACAAATTCAATATAAAGCCGTAGCTCATCAGAATTACAACAAGCACGAGTTTAAAGTTCGTTGGTCATTTTATTGGTAATCTAGGGGTGGGGCGAGTCGGGCTCCGACAAGATTTAAAAAAAAAAAACACATTATCAATGGAGACACATTTGCTATGAAGCTAATCTACGAATTTCATGTCACACGTTTCATGCTTTATATACCTGCGATGTTGATTGGCTGCTTCTAGTACTTCTTTTCCACAGTCCGTAATGATTGCATCAGTAATTACGCACCTTAGTGGTGTACATGTGCTAACAGGCTCCTCCTCGATATGAACTTTTCCTGTTTCCGTGACAACGTAAGTCGGCTGTTTTGTTGATGTACCAATTCATATGAATGTGATGTAAATTTGGTCATATACATGCACAAACAATATTATCGGATACAAAACAAAATTCACAGAAAAGTTTAAACTAAACATTTTAAAGTGAATGTCACTAGGTTGACGTTCTAAAAGGTACAAAGAAAGTTATAATTAAATAACCTATATCCATTTTCTTCTGACAATTTTTCAAAGAAAAAGGAAATAACTTCATTTGTTACAATATCTGGTGACCAAATATCATGTTAAGTTTCCTGGCATCTTTAGTATGAGGTTTTAGTGTAGTTCAACACTGACTGAAGTAAGGTGATTTCAAATGAATTGCACAATTTCTGTTTTCACTTACGATAATTAACTGGTGATATTAATCATGTTTCTTATACGGTCTTTTCCTTTATGTCTATCCCATTGCTACTCCAACTATACCGTATTACAGTGTACCAGCCATTTACAAATTTAGTACAGTTTTTGTAATAAATTGTTGAGCTATAAACGGGTATAAAATACCTTCGTATCAGAGCTGTTGAAGTCAATATTAGTTTGTGTAGATGTCATACTTGTTCTGTTGAAAAAATACTATGGTAAATCATTTGATAATGCATGTCATGGAACTTGGAACAACCATAATATTGTAATTTTTATATTCAAATATATATTTTAGTGTTGATTTTTTTGTAAATAGATGTACGAATAATTTTGGAAAAAAGTGATTTGCAACTAGGATGGTGTTCTATCATAAGGTCAGAACAATAACTTGTGGGTCTAGATTTTATCTGTCTATGAAGGCATATTTCTTAGAAATTTTACAAATTGCATGTCTCATGAATTCAAAGTTGTGTACATGAAATAATGTATTGCTGGTTCGTGATGGCCTAGAAATTACTATACTTGTGTTAACACCAGGCAGGTGTAATCTATTTCTCGGCATGATATGTGACAAATTGATTCTAAATTTATTTTCAGAATAAACGCCTATAACAACATGGTACTCAAATAACCCATACATCGTCTATATACCAGTATATCTTACCGTATAACAAAGGTCACATGACAGAGACAGAAAACATCATATTCCTCTAACGCCTCTCATTTCATTTATCTGAGTCGGCGACAACAATGGCGCGGTTTCATCTTCACTGTTGGGTTAATGTCCTACTTCGGTATAATAAAACACTTACTGCCCTGGCACTAGCCTACCACAAGGGCATTAAATGTATATTGATCTACTATAAAAAGTCAAGAAAGTATGGAAAAACACAATATGTGTCATTCCATAAGTTAAGCTCCGGTAAAAGCTCGCCCTTTACCTAGGAATACTCTATATACTGCAGATACATATTCAGTTTATCATTTTATATGCTAATTGATGTATAAATAGAAATATTCCTGGTATTCGTTTAGTACATTGTATATTGTCCAAGTCCTTAGATAAATCACAATCAATAATGCAAGAATGGATCAGTGTACAGGCTTCTAACATGCATACTAACACAATATACACCGTTCGCATAGCTGATGCAAATGAAGATATCAACGTATATAAATAATACAGATTTAATTCAGACTTATTTAATGCATGATGCAGCTGTATATAACAAATTAGATTGCTTCGGTTATATCTAATATTAACTCACACTTTGCTCTGAAGCTTCAAACCATTAATAAACAGTATTTATTTTAAGGTAGTATTGGTATCGACCAGCTTTATAAGAGACATAAAGGCACATCGTTTTCCTGTAGAATATATTTGTTTAATAATGTGATAATACGATGACATCATAGCTATGCCCATTTACATTAGCGAACGCAAATCCACCTCGACCTCATTGGCTTATTCAACTAAACAAAGAACATTGAAAAAAAACAATACGTTAAAATGAAATGATTGATTTGACATATTACAAATTGCTTCGTTCAGCAAATTATTAATGTCATATAATGATGTTATTGGAGTTTACCTTAACACCTGCTGCTAGATGATATGCAGTTTTGCATCAGATATTGTTGGTGCTGGTTACTTGTGGTGCTGCTGCGAACTTCCGAGGTTTTTAGTAGAGAAGGCAGACTTTGTAGATAGACGTTTTAACATTTTTACATTACTGGATATCTTCATATATAACGTCAGTACCATGTAGAATGGTAATTTTATTGTCACACTTTCCCTTTTTTGTAAATGATGCATTTCAAAAAAGTTCATCTCATATCCGATAGCTCCACAACATGGGTGGTATAATGGCATATAATAGTCCATGTTTCAATCCTCATTAAGCACATTGGAAACTGAATCCAAAAAGAATACCAGAAGAACGACAATAGGTATATGATATTTATTGCGATACAAAACAAACTACAATGCAGTTGATATGGTACATAAGCAAAATGGAGTTAATAAACTATTTATTTGGCAAGGGAATATAATGAACACGCCCGGTAAAACACATGCCTCTGTTTGGAAGTGAAACAGATAAAATGTAATTTAGCAGTTTCGGTTCTTACGGCGTGTCAAGGGGACACGATAAGGAGAAAAACGGCAGTGTTGTTTGATAGTCAATGTATTTTTTATTATACAGTTAAAGTATGGGGTTGAGGGATATAGCAAGTTTCTGGTGTCCCGAGACCAGGTTTATTTCCCGAGGCGAAGCCTCGGGAAATAAACCTGGTCTCGGGACACCAGAAACTTGCTATGCATCCCTCAACCCCATACTTTAACCGTTTTAATATAACGATACACACTGGAGAGATAGTTTTAACTAGAAAATATTTGTAAATCATAAGCTGTATAGCTTCACGTCCCAACTATCCCTTTGATGGCAGTGGAGCCAAATGCTTCCGAGTTCGGTAGCATGCTCTTCGCACGTCGCTTCCGAGTTCGGTTACAAGCTCCGCCCACCTCTCGTCTGATTGGCTCGGCGGAAACACCCAAGTGTAGGTGTGTTTTAGTTCCCAGACTAACACACAGGACTAAAACACAGTCAGGCAAAAGTGGGAATATATTCGATTTAACCAATTACTTTTATATAGACTAAATAAAGTAGAGGTATAATAAAAACAATTATATAAGAGAAGATACCGAATTTAAATTATTAAATGAAAACCATAAGTGTATAGAAACTTAAACAGTGGTTTGTAAGTGTTTACGTATTTTAAACTATAGGAATTATCTAACTGCATAACATTTAAGAAGAAAATACGCAGTTTCCACTTTTAAGTATTTCCACTGTTCTGATAGTATAGATGTGACGAGTATATATGTTTTGACTCTTTGGAAGTGGTTTATATTTGAATTGTATGTAGCCACTAACTTCATTGAACTTTTCAAGTGTAAACTAAAACGGTGAACAGGTGACTGCAGTGTTTTATTTGTATGCTTAACCTACTTAAACCCACAAGCAAAAAGCTGATAGCACATTTTTAAGCAAGGAGAAATTTGATACCACATTTATTTACTTTGGCTGTCTCGATAATATTATATCAAATCGGATGTATTTAAATTCGGAAATTACTTTCATTGTTCAAACCGAGTTCCTGCGGTGCTGGTTAAGACAAAAAAAAGCCACACATATGATTAGGTCATTTAGAAGTTATGAGTTATTTCATTATAACCTTCACTTATGTATGGCAAGCCAATCATTTAGCAATAGACGTAGCTGTACATCATATAAATACAACAGAATTCAACTCAACATACCATTACGTAGGAAATACTTGCACCATTTCTTATTAACATTATGAACACCTTGTGACATGTTTTAATTTTCACTTTCCAACAATATAACATAATTCTATTACATATGAATACATTCAGCTTCAATTATCGTTGTAAAACATGGTAAAAGAAACGACATACACAATTTAAACACAGCGATATGTGATATTGAGTTTCCTGATCTAGTACACCTAATCTAGTACACTATTAACAAGGTAGTATCGGGGTCATTTTGAGTATCCCATAACACAGCCAAAAACTGTAACTATAAGACTTTTTTTTTTTTTGGCATGATTACTATTACCATTCGGCAAAACATCCCACATCATGTAGAACTTTCTACGGACATTTTGTTATGATTGGGACTTACATTGTTTGATAAAACGATCAAACAATGTTTTATATAAAACACATGAAAACAGGTAAAACTAACAAAAATACTGCATAAAAGAGAATAATATTTGTTATTTTCAATGATAAAAGAAAGGCTGCATTAATATTATCATTAAAAATTTGAGAGCGCGTTGGACAGGTTTTCCAGAAATGATACTTCATATATGCGTAATGAAAAGAAATAGATAACAAAAAAATGTGTCTGATTGGGACTCGAAACCTGGACCATCGAACACGAAATAGTCTCCCTTATTGACTGAAATGCTTGGCCAACGGTAGTTACAATTATATCCTAAATAATATTTAGGGGAAGTAACTTTATTTGTGCACAATTACGGTGGAACTCTCTTGTGTTTTGCCTGCAGTGGGAATCACAATATATATAAACTTAAAAACAATATTGCCGAATTCAAATGTTCAAGATGAGACAAAGTATTATCTCTCTATCATAAAATGTCACTATTGGACTACACATTAGTCTCCTCTCTGTCACATACCGTCTCCCAGGTCAGTCACGGCCAAACATATCAGCACTGTCCAGCACGAATCGTCAAGTCGATACCATGCTACTGTCCTATGTTCTCTAATGGAAGTCCATACTAACAATAGCTTAGGACTTTAGCTCAGCTATAATCGAATTGAAGGCGTCCATGAAGATATCCACGTGATTCCTAGTTAAGAGGAGAGTTGGCCGAAATCGGATTGAAAGGTTTCCACATGCACCGAGGTGAATACCTAAAAGATAATAGTACATATTATATTTTACAAAATATCACCGAGACATATTGTAAATGTTTATTATACTGCTGGACAATGTTCAAACAATAGTCATGCAGTTGTCTGAACATTACTACCTGAAAACGAATTGGATAAAAACAGCCGTTTTTGACCTTTACTTGCGTAATTTCCATCCAAGCGAGGATTTTGTTTTTATACATACATGATTTATTATTGATATGGTTTTATAGGCGTAGGTGTCAAGTAGCATCAATATAAGTTGTTTAGAAGAAACATTGGGTCTCACAGTAGTACCCAAAACTTTTACCATCAATTTAATGTTCCATTTGCCTATGAAATTGTTTACCTTTATGTCGGAGTTCGTTCAGAATTTTATCCCGTGTAGCAGCGTCCTTGAAATCTATGGAGCAAAACGTCCCCACTCCCCGAGCCCTGCTAAGTATCCCGGGGTACTTGTTCTGTGTTAAATAAATAAATGTGTTGATTGAATGGATTGAAACCATCGTTGTTAAACTTCTGATGACAAGTTGTCAAATATATATCTATTTGCGAAACATTTTTTTCTGTAGTATCTATGATTGTATATATGGAGTATACTTTAAGGCAGAAGTGGAGATATACCTGCATGTCGTACAACCCGTTGATAAGGTGAGACCCGGTGTCTTTAACCTGCCCCAAAAGCCCTTCCTCTTTTATTAGATTTACGACTTCCTCCAAAAAGACCATCTTGGAAGGGTCGCCTACCCATGTGTTGAAGATCCTGTAACCCTAAAATGTAATAGACACAAATAACAATGATAAACATTGTACATTGTACACGTTACAGAAGACTTATATACACAGATAAAATTGTCCAAATAGCAATTACTACCTGCGGTTAAGATTAGGAAATATAACCTGCAGGTGAGATGAAATATTAGCCGTCTTGTGGACGTAATTGTGTAAATTACATAACATACCTCTTGAGGTCGTAAGTTATCTTTGTAGTAGAATCCACCGGTAAGCATTTTCTTGCTGAAGCATACAATATCAGGAGCATCCTTTAGATTCCAGTGCTCATGTGCCCAGAATTTCCCCGTTGCACCACATCCGGTTTGCACTTCATCAACCATGAATGGAATTTCGTACTGTGAAAGAACAACATACAGGAACAGTACCAAATATGATAGACGTATACTTAGTTAACGCCAGTATACAAGCACGTATTCTTTAACTCTCTTCAATTCTCTTATCTACCAATCTCAAGTACATACTTATACTCACTACACCCGTAGGCCTATCTGACATGTCCTTGACCTTAAAATGTCCTTTTTGCCATCCATGAATTACATAACGGATGCCAGATGACCTATCTTTAATATTTTGCCTATACGAAAGCAGTGCTATCTCATTTCGTCATTGTTGGTAGTCTATCAGCGTAGGTACTACCGACCTACAAATATACAAGCACGCTCATGTTTGACCTTCTAGTGATCTGCAGTATACAAGATGCCAATGTATGACCTCTTGCCGGTCAAGCACATATATCCCTTACCTCACTCGTGTCAATATGTACAATCATATTCGTCTTTGAGCTGCTACAGAGTTCGTGAACTCCCACATATCTCCAGTATATATACCTGCTCGATCACCCAGTATACTATCGCCCGTATTACCTGTCCTTGACCTTTGAACTATCGTTTGCATAAATACAAGCACTTCACCAACTTACATCTTTGGCAATGTCCTGAAGTTCCTGGAAAAAGTAGGGAGAGGCATGATTGTCCCCTCCCTCCGACTGGATCGGCTCCACGATCATTCCGGCCACTGGGCTACCCTTCTTCTCCCAGGCATGTATACGCTCTCTCACCTGGTGATGGTAAGAGACTCTCAGTGTTATGTCAATATGCTATAACATTCTACTATTACGACTGCTGGGGACTATTTACCCATATAATCACTACTGGTATTGTATCATTATATACCGAAGTATATATTGATTTAAGTCTTTAGTATTCATTGAAATAAAAAGTCATGTTTTTGTAAATACGATAAATTATCATAAAAACTTGTTTAACAAAAATTACTAATATGATGAGGAAACACATCCGCAAAGATTCCTAGGATATAAACCAGTACAGCGTTTTGACAGCAAAATACTTGTTTTAAGACCTCACACTTCTCCACATACTTGTTACTTCAAGGAGATACATCCAAAACCTGTAAACAAAGCATAGTTTTGTAGCAGGACACAACGTAAATACATTCTGTCTATCAACCATGGGGTCGATAAACATCCCAGAACGTCGTAAGAAGAGGTGGAGAAGATTGAATCAGTTAAAACACTGTTAACAGGTATTATATATGTACTTTAGTGGAACCGTTATGTAAACAGATGACAGTTGTTAATGGACGAATTCAGCATTGAGGACTGAAAGCGATGATCTATTAAATGTGTATCAATGGGCCGGAGTGATAAGGGTTGGGGTGTCAGAGGGGCAGCATGGGAGGGCATGATAAGAGACCAGACAAGCATGGTAAAGGACCAGACATACATGGTAAGGGACCAGGCAGGCATGGTAAGGGACCAGGCAGGCATGGTAAAGGACCAGACAGGCATGGTAAAGGACCAGACAGGCATGGTAAAGGACCAGACATACATGGTAAGGGACCAGGCAGGCAATGTAAGGGACCAGGCAGGCATGGGAAGGGACCAGGCAGGCATGGGAAAGGACCAGACAGGCATGGTAAGGGGCTAGGCACGCATTGTTAGGGACAAGGGAGGGGTGGTTAGGGACCAGACAGGCATTGTTAGGGACAAGACAGACGTGGTAAGGGACCAGACAGGCATTGTTAGGGACAAGACAGGCGTGGTTAGGGCCCCGACAGGTATTGTTAGAGACCAGGCAGGCACGGTAAGAGTCCAGACCGGCGTCGTTAAGGACCAGGCAGGCATGGTAAGGGACAAGACAGGCGTGGTTAGGGACCAGACAGGCATTGTTAGAGACCAGGCAGGCATGGTAAGAGTCCAGACCGGCGTCGTTAAGGACCAGGCAGGCATTGTAAGGGACTAGGCAGGCATTGTTAGGGCCAAGACAGGCGTGGTTAGGGACCAGAAAAGCATTGTTAGGGACCAAGCAGGCCTGGTAAGGGACCAGGCAGGCATTTTAAGGGACCAGGCATTGTAAGGGACCAGGCGGGCATTGTAAGGGACCAGGCAGGCGTTGTTAGGGACCAGAAAGGCATTGCTATGGACCAAGCAGGCATGGGAAGGGACCAGACAGGCATTGTTAGAGACAAGGCAGGCATGGTAAGAGTCCAGACCGCCGTCGTTAAGGACCAGGCAGGCCTTGTAAGGGACTACAGTCAGGCATGGTAAGGGACCAGGCAGTCATGGTAAAGGACTAGGCAGGCATTGTTAGAGACAAGACAGGCGTGGTTAGGGCCCCGACAGGTATTGTTAGAGACCAGGCAGGCATGGTAAGAGCCCAGACCGGCGTCGTTAAGGACAAGGCAGGCATTGTAAGGGACTACAGTCAGGCATGGTAAGGGACTAGGCAGGCATTGTTAGGTACAAGACAGGCGTGGTTAGGGCCCCGACAGGTATTGTTAGAGACCAGGCAGGCATGGTAAGACTCCAGACCGGCGTCGTTAGGGACCAGGCAGGCATTGTTAGGGCCAAGACAGGCGTGGTTAGGGACCAGAAAGGCATCGTTAGGGACCAGGCAGGCATTGGAAAGGACTAGGCAGGCATTGTTAGAGACAAGACAGGCGTGGTTAGGGCCCCGACAGGTATTGTTAGAGACCAGGCAAGCATGGTAAGAGTCCAGACCGGCATCGTTAAGGACCAGGCAGGCATGGTAAGACTCCAGACCGGCGTCGTTAGGGCCCAGGCAGGCATGGTAAGGGACTATGCAGGCATTGCTAGGGACAAGAGAGGCGTGGTTAGGGCCCAGACAGGCATTGTTAGAGACCAGACAGGCGTTGTAAGAGACCAGGCCGGCATCGTAAGGGACCAGGCAGGCATGGAAAGGGACAAGGCAGGAATTGTAAGGGACTAGGCAGGCAATGTTAGGGACAAGACAGGCGTGGTAAGAGTCCAGACCGGCGTTGTTAGGGACCAGGCAGGCATTGTTAGAGACCAGGCAGGCATGGGAAGAGTCCAGACCGGCGTCGTTAGGGCCCAGGCAGGCATGGTAAGGGACAAGACAGGCGTGGTTGGGTACCAGACAGGTATTGTTAGAGTCCAGGCAGGCATGGTAAGAGTTCAGACCGGCGACGTTAAGGACCAGGCAGGCATGGTAAGGGTCCAGACAGGCATGGTAAAGGACCAGACAGGCATGGTAAGGGACCAGGCACGCATGGTAAGGGACAAGGCAGGCATTGGAAGGGACTAGGCAGGCATTGTAAGGGTCAAGACAGGCATGGTAAGGGACCAGAAAGGCATTGTTATGGACCAAGCAGGCATGGTAAGGGACCAGACAGGCATTGTTAGAGACCAGGCATTCGTGGTAAGAGTCCAGACCGGCGTCGTTAGGGACCAGGCAGGCATGGTAAGGGGCTAGGCAGGCATTGTAAGGGACTAGGCAGGCATTGTTAGGGACAAGACAGGCATTGTAAGGGACCAGAAAGGCATTGTTAGGGACCAAGCAGGCGTGGTAAGGGACCAGACAGGCATTGTTAGGGACCAAGCAGGCATGGTAAGGGACCAGACAGACATGGTTAGGGACCAAAAGGCATGGAAAGGGACCAGGCAGGCATTGTAAGGGACTAGGCAGGCATTGTAAGGGTCAAGACAGGCATGGTAAGGGACCAGGCAGGCATGGTAAGGGACCAGGCAGGCATTGTAAGGGACCAAGCAGGCATGGTAAGGGACCAGGCAGGCATTGTTAGGGACCAAGCAGGCATGGTAAGGGACCAGACAGACATGGTTAGGGACCAAAAGGCATAGTAAAGGACCAGACAGGCATGGCTAGGGACCAAACGCATGGTAAGGGACAAGAAAGGCAAAGCTACGGACTAGAGGGGCATGGTTATGGACAAGAATGATGTAGTTAAGTTAGAAACCAAGGTATTTGAATTCAGCCTTACACACCTCATCTAAACAACGGTCTTCCTCGGCCCGGTTCTCCCTCACAAACTGGTCTAAGGGATACTGCAAGATTGGGAAGCTGGCACATGGCCAATCCGGCACAGGGAAGTCCAACTTGTGGATCCACTTCGTATGGGTTACAGCTAGGGCACCTAAATAAACAACAGCCTTCTGACAATTAAACATCAATTTAATATTTGAACGTCGTCGGAGCACTAGTACAGTCGAAACCTTCTCTTACTATATTTTGATAATTATTTACCGTTAACCGGCAAATTTTTGTCCTGTTAAAATTTTGTCTTTCCCCTGAAAATCCATGTTTTTACATTATCTATCTCGCCTTTCATATGTCATTACTAATGTATGGTATTCTGTGTAATGTTATTTGCTGTCATGATAAAGTAGCCCTGATAACGGACGGCCAAAGCAGGCGAAAATTAAAATGGGGCGAACATTTTCTAGTAACAGTATTTAGTATTCACTTTGTAAACATTCGGCAAGGTGCTACAACGTACCCATGGTTCTGCCGTGAAAAGCGTTTTTAAACGATAGGACCGACAGATCGGGACATCCAGGGGCGTGTCCTTCAACGCACGACTGGAGCTCCTCTTGTGAGGGGGGCCGTCCACCTCTTTGACGGCGCTGAGAGCAACAACAAATACACTTTTATGAGCAAAAACGATAGAAATATATGACCAGTTAAACACATATTCAACTCTTTGCACACCTAATACAGAGTCTTTAGAGATGAATGTTAAGTACACACGTGATTGCACTTACATTTTTAATAGAAACAGAATGCAACAAATGACTTACACTGCACTATGTAGCTGTCTCGGTGATGCTAGGGGGTGGGGGAGGGGGAAATGTTGAGATCCAAATTGAAATAGAAGGGGAATTGTGCAAAATGCCTAAATAAATAGGTATTTTAAAAACAAGAGAAAAATACTGGTTGATATTTTAATCAATAATGAGTACAGTTTATATTTTATGAACCGTGCCACTTTTGAAATGAGATAATTGTGGTTATCAAGGTACGGCAAACCTCTAAGACTAAGACATCCAACAGCAGAGTCCACCACCTAGTATATTTAGATATAAACATACGTCAGTGCACCTACCAAGATGTTAATAGATACAGTATGGAGTTGAGAGCTATCAGGGTTCCTAAATGGACAGTTATCATTAGAGGACACTGTAGAAATAACTTTTACCTGGTATGCAATAAACATAGCTTTCTGGCTATGTTCTACAGAACATGCTCCGCACGCCATTGTCTGGACTTGTTTCAGGCCAGGGGGAGCCACCTTCAAAACGAGAGTTTATTTTGCATCACTATCAATGTAAGATCTTTCAACTATCTTTCTTGATTAAAACAGAAAGTGCATGACAGAAGTCCCATATTGCTGACGTTACTTGAAAAATGATAGCAGTACGCTTATTACAGTGAACAGTGTAACGATAGAATATGTTTAAATCAAGGACGACGTCGCCAGTCGACTTTTGGCTAGTAACTCATATAATTATGGCAATGTATGTCACATGTGAACGACATTGTCGATAGTTCAGGTTATCGAGAAGTGTTGTAATGCTACCACTTATGAAAGAACTACAGAGTGTTGCCAAAAAGAGTGTGATGTCAGTTGAAAAACCAACGTTACCATCCATGAGTAGCGATACCAAGAATATGTCGTAACATTAATAATGAAATTGGTGGAAGAGGCGTCACCGAGAGTTTGACGATACCGATACTAGGACGTAACTGGGTAAAGGACATGACGGGAAGTAAGAAATTGCCGTGAATATGACGTAATTACTGGTAAAAGAATATGTTGCACGAAGAAGCATTACGTTAGGATGTAAATACAATACTCAGAAGTAGCGTTACCGCTGTATGACCTCACTGGTATAAACACACTACGGGGATTAGGACATTATTGGTAGTACACAATTATCTGTGATTGCTGTTATCTAGCAATAATAGGACCGAGGTAAGCATTATTGCGAATAAAACTTAATAACGGCATTGGAAATACTACCATGATGTTCTTACTTAGCAAACGGTCAGGGCATGATGAGCAGCATTTGGAATAATGTTACATGCAGTAAGACCTTTTGATATCGAGCTTTTCGAAGAGTATAATGTTATCGGAAGTACCAGGTTACAGGGAGTAAAACGTTGTTTTGAATAAGACGTTTTGATGTAAGGACATGCCGAGAATACAACGTTCTGAGATAATGCATTATTCTTGGTATCAAATACTGTAGGAAGAATGTAAGATAAAAAATGAAGCTTAAAGGAGGATGTTACAAGGAATAAAACAATTGATTTTGTGTTTGTTTTGCAGTAAAACACCATCGGAAATAAGGCATTTCCACAAGTCTATCCATACCGAAACATATCGTTATTTGGACAAGCATGCTACCTAGACAAGTTGAGGGCACTTCAAACAATCTAGAGAAATTGACTTTACCGCAAGAAGAGCATTTTTGAGTCGCGAACTCCAGTCACTTGGTGGATACACAGCAAGAGCTGGGCGGTTGACGAGTGTAGCCTGTAAAATAGAATACATCATAGGTCAGCTCTAGCCTAAAATCATACAGACGGACATACAAATGTATCGTACTAATCTCACACTCATGGAAGGACGGACAGAAGGACGGACGGGCATCATAACAGTTCGTTTTTCGATAACACAGAAAACGGACATACTATGTCTCCGTCATAAACACGAACGGACAAATCTATGATATTTCAGTTGCTCCTGTATCACTAACCAATACTAGATTGCATCTTTTCCCCCATTCACGAGAACTATTTTTCCAATGTGTTTACGTCTTCGACCTGACTTGGAGCTGGATCAGGAAGCGAGTTGATCAGGCGAGGTGACATTTATCAGAACATGAATTTCTGTGAAAGGGGATCATTCCTGTTCCCATCGTCTTCGACTCTCCAGGAGAGTTACCGCGAAGGTGACTTGAAATTATGTTTGTGAATCTGTCAAATTATGATTTCATGCGTTTCACCCGATTCATAAATGTCGGAAAAATAAACAACTCGGGCTGCAAGCGGCCGACGTTGATTATGTTTAAAATATTTTCTCACCCTCGTTATGTATTCCACCATAATACACACACATACGTGGATTATGGTGGAATAATATACCTTGAACCTCAGAATGTCGCCATGCTTACAAGATCGTAACCACAGATGCGTTAAAAAATAATTCTAATATTTGCCAATTTGATGTATTTTGCAATGTTGTAGGACAATCGATAGAAACGCGTAATTTTTAGCAATGGCGGCAGATGTTCCTGACAGAGTTTCCTAGTTACTGCCACAGTAAATAATCAATATATCTTGTATTACAGATGCAGTCTATATTATAAGTATATTAAATCACACCCATACACCCCATATAGGTGTAAAATACATACCCTGTTTTCAGTTTTCAGCAAGGCATTAAGCAATCTCGGGTGGTTGTACCCTAAAACATCAATGTTATGTACAAACTCAAGTGTTTAACACGTTTGTTTGATGATCAGAACACTATTAGTAGAATTATAGCTTTGTCAATATTGAAATGGAAACTAGTAAAATGTCTAACACGTCTCTCTGATTGTAAAACATGTTAATATACAAGTTTCCTATTTTCAGAGAATCTTTAAAGGCAATAATTAAAATGTGCAACCCTTGAAAAGTTCATTAGAACAATAACAACGAGAAATTAAAAACTATCTTAGTTATTAAGAATTGGATTGGGGGCATTGAATTGGGGGCATTGGATTGGGGCATTGAATTGGGTGCATTTAATTGGGGCATTGAATCGGGGGCATTTAATTGGGGCATTGAATTGGGTGCATTTAATTGGGGCATTGAATTGGGTGCATTTAATTGGGGCATTGAANTTTGGGGGCACAATTTCTCATTGAATACAGTTATTGAGAAAAAACACCAAGACTTACTCAATACTGAACTTGTCTATACCAGGACTTAATTGAATTGAGGTACTTTACTCTCGCCTAAATGGTTTGAACTACAAGTTCACGTGATCAGAAAAGTCATATGTCTTTAGAAAACAAGGCGATTAATAATAATCGGAATTTTTGAAAACTGCATGACGTCATAAAATGTTCCACACCAAGTCGAATTTAAAGTAATCCCTTCGGCCCCTAAAAATGTAAATAGAGTTTAGCACATTGCTTACACGTCACATAAATCATCCAGTCTTAAAACAGTCATCAGCCTATTGGGTGTGGTGTTATGAAATTGCAGGGGAAAAAAGAAGCTAAATCAGCTTTCACCTGAAGATTGCTCAAAGATAGAAAAATAAGGTTCAGCACAATCCTTACACTTTATATAAATGCCTGCACCTTATAATGGTCTATAGTCTATAAGGTGGCATGATATAACACTGTACAAAACCAAAACATGCTCAAAAACTTTAACCGAGTCAAATTAAGCTGTTTTGGCCCTAAAATATGAAAATATGGTCAGGACAATCCTTACACACCCTATAAATACCCCAACCTTTATAATAGAGAAAGGCCTATTAAGCGTGGGGATCTAACACTGCACAAAAAACACTTGCTCAAAAACTTTTACCTGAAATGGGACGTGAACGGGTAGGCCACCGTGGGGTTAACTTTATTTAGATTAGCCCCCATATTCTATGAATAGGCAAGCTAATAAAACAAAAATGGTTACAATTCTGACCTAAGGACAGCGGATGAAATTGGAGTCCAGGAAGGAAAACAATCCTCAAATGAAATTATCAACCAGTATTCATTTAAACACGCTATGATCATCTTGTTTAAGTGATGTTTCAGACGAACTAAAGTTACAATCTGTGCAGTCGTTCAAGAGGAGTAGGGTTTTTAATATTTTGCCTTATATTGGGCATACAAGTGGTGGTATCAACTTCGTTTAAAACAAAAAAAACGATCATCTCTGTCGTAGTGATGTTTTATTCAGACGCAATATCGCAACAACCCGTGCATTTTGGTAGGACTAGGGTTTTAATTGTGAAGAGTAAATTGCCTCATTTTGCCAAATTTAGGCGTCGGTCCTCCTACTTCCTCATAAAACATTTAATTCTCCTATCTTTCTTACGTTAAGGCCTTCATACGGATAAAAAAAGCATCAAGCTCCTCTTCAGAAGATTTTCTTTTTAAATATNTTCCTATTTTTCTTACGTTAAAGCCTTCGTACGGATAAAAAAAAAAAAAAAGCATCAAGCTCCTCTTCAGAAGATTTTCTTTTTAAATATGGATGTTGGGTAGTATCGTTTTAAACATACGGGTAGGGGGACGACGGACACTGTGTCATGGCGTACAGTGACCGGTTCTCTGAACAAGGTGAGATAAAAAAAAATAATGATTGTACGAGATAGTTTATTACTGTCCTTAGAAGGCGAAGTCACGCTTGTGACAGGAGTGTCAAACAGCACATGTCCGCTGATAAGTATACGGTCCCTCTTATAGGACACAGCCAGGACGTAGTTTGTAAAACTTAATACATACAGTTTTGTCATAAGTGGCTTCTCAATAAAACTGCCCATAAGTGTTGGCTGAATTATGCCGCATCCGACGCCTCCGAATAATATAGGAACAGTCTAGAAAGGACTGAGAAAATGAAAAAGGGATAATGAATACCTTGCTCATATGTCGGAGCACGTAATAACCTTTAGCATGGTATGAGCTGGGCCTACCACCGGTATAGCTATTGTGTATGGACAGGGAGAGAAAGCATAACAATACGAAAATGATGCGATACAGAATTGAACGGCGTTCGTAATCATTATAAGACAATTGAAAACCTCAAAACACTAAACATAAACATCATTTAAAATAGACGATCTGCGTGTACAAATCCTACAAGTAGTGTGATACTTGCGGAACATGTTTTAAGTACGTACCTATAGGAATTGAGGCGATCTGAGTGAACAGGTCAAGCATAACATTCCCGTCCACGTCGACTAAGTAATTCCCGCGACTTCGCTCATAGTCAACGAAAAACTGGACTGCTTCAGTGTTCTACAACACACAAAACATGACAACTTTAAACACATCATGATGATCTGTATATCAATAATTCCCCCTAGCCCTGTCCCTGATACACATGTATACCACATTTTGTTACATATACGTACGCTGTATTTAACGAAAAACTATGCCATACACTGAATCAGCAACCTTGGTTACTAATATTAACCGAATTAAAAGTAATGTGGTGTTTGTTGACGTTCTGTAAGCGTGCGAATGACTGTGAGTGAAGCATGTGAGTGACCTCGAATTGTTCATGCATGTGTTTTGTTCCAAGATAAAAAGTACCCAAGCTGAGATAGCTGTCCAGTGTTCTATATTTGTGAAGCGTATGTGTACCGACTGTACTGGTACGAATACAACAGTAATGTCACAATATTAATCCCATGTAAACCTTACGCGAAAAACAATCTAAAACTTATATCACATCAGCAGACCGATTTGCATTGATGTTGAAATAATCAACCGGAATCAAACAATCTGAACCTATATCACACTACCCGGAGCTTTATTTTGAACATGGAGCCTGGTGACAAGTAGTGGCGTCAACGGGAGGGAATTAAACGGTTATCTCATCCTCACCAGAGATCAAATATCACGTGCAAATTAAACGTTACAATTCACAAGTTATGTTATACCGCTAGGTATCTCCATTTTGTAAAATATCGTGCTTCTCTGTTACTGATTCAGTTCCAGCAAGTCGACACTGCACAAAAAAGTTGCCTGTTTTACAATAAACGTGTTCAAACTTCAATGAATATATTGAAAAGCATGTATGATGTGACTGACCTACCTGGATAGTGTCTAGCTCCTTAAGTAGCTCGCGAGATCTAGGTCCAGGGATCTCGGTTTGGACACTGGGTTTGTCAGGTTCCAAGGGGTCTGATTTCAACACCGCTTTGGCAGAAGCTGGGGTCCCGTATCTTCTCAAACCTGTAAGATATTTACTAATGACGTCATCAATTTGCACACGTTTAAATTTCACTCAGCTGTATGTCAAATCACAACGTTACAGAGAAATGAGGTGACCTACCTTTCACCAATATTTAATTCGATATTTTAATATAAATTTGGCTAAATCATTTTAAAACATTATTTATATTGTTGACGTAAGTATTGCTTGGTTTAATTTCAGGTTGTATCGATGATCTGTCCTAAGGAAGTAAATTTACTGAAGCGAGAGAAACCCAGTTATTTGGTAAAAAAATATCAAGCATTAAACAACACTACACAGTGTTCAGATTATATAGGCATATACATATAAACAGGGTAGCAGATCGTGAAATCAATTAACGCCAGTTAGCTACTTATATGAATAGTTAAATGATTGCAACTCTAAAACAGAATGCTGTTTTATATTTAACACTGATTTTGACATCAAATCGATATTCATTTCACACACGAAGCAGCCAACAGCAAGTTTCGGCCAGCTAAACATTATGATTACGACGTCAAGGTAAAGAGGTCAATGACCGTTACTTCAGTGCTTTGTTCGCATAGCACACTGCTAAAAACGGCGGGTCTTTAAAGTTACAGTGCAATAACAGACAAACTGTCATAAACAGAATGAGCCATATTCACTGTTGCAAAAAATCATTCAGTGTTCTGTGATATTTGTGCCATCAAGAACAATTTATGACAAAAGAGTACAAGTCCAATTTCTTTCTTTCTCATTTTGCAAAAGAAGAAACTGACTTTATATATAGTTCATACATATCGATGCATCATTTTAAATGTGTACAAAATATTCGTTTGACTCTTTCACTGATGATGGAGTCATTTTAGTTCAAGGTTACCTATAGTATATATACCCTGTGACTTATGGACCGTCTGTTGGCCTATGCAACATTACTACACCTCCGTGTTATCTGGTAAGATAATATATAGGTAGGTACAAGTACAGGGGGAAAGTTATGATTTTTATAACTTTGACCTTAAAATTAAACGGAAAGGTTATCAAGTTTATTATTCTGACATTTCAAACTGCATTGTTAACTAGTAAATAAATTAAAAAATATATCGGTATACGTAAAGTAAGTGTTCCACTCACGATGCCGAGATGAACAATCCCTACATTTAAACTTGAATGGAAATTAAAACACATAACGAGATAAAAACAGATTTCAATGAAACGGTCCACTATCGAAATGTCAATGTCCGTATGGATCGTATTACGGTAGCATGCGAGCATATATAGAGAGGAGACCCCAGAACGCTATACGGCTACAGGGACGCTACAATAATGTAAAGTGACTAAAATAACCGACTTACCCCGTGTGATGGTAGACACGCATACTTTTGTAGACCACAATGCTGCTGCCATAGTTGATTCTACATTCACTATTGAACCGGCTGAATCAGGTCTTATCCTACGACCAGTGTTTATCAACTTGTACTTGCTAGGCTTTAATTCATATGCGCAACCGCAGTGAAACTAGATTACAAAGGCACCAATCAATTGACCTACTTACATGCACTACATATGGGTTCGCCACAAATGTCTGAAATACACATACATGTATGCTAAACTTATAAAGGTCATAGCTCATATGCTTAGATGTGCTGTGACTAATATCAGTGTGGCATACACAATGTATATAATTCAGACATTTGTAACGAAATCTTGTGCGTGGAGTTAGTAGATGTAATTTGGTATCTGTATCTGTCTCCAACACGTGAAGCACTACCGTTGTACGTATTATACCAGGGATGTTATCGATAACGAACGTGTTTACAACACGAATTGTTCACAATTACTTTATATGGACCACAGGAACACGATATTCCATAGTACGACCATATTTAGAATTAGCATATACAACGAACAACTGCATTCGACAATCAGTGGATGTCGTTTTTGCTGAGCAATCTTTTATGTCGGAGGGACCCTTCTTATAGACGACATTGAAATAATGTCGGTCAGAAGGTCTGTCTTTATCTACCTGTAGGTTTGAATCTGTAACATATATTTGTAAGGTATATTATCTGCACATGACCTATTAATTGATAAAAAATGTACCTTGAGTAGAAAGAAAAATACGAAAAAGGGGGTGATGAGGATGGGGAGAGAGAATGATTGTTTGTCTTTTTTTCCCACCTAGCTTGGCTTCAAGTCATCCGAGATAAAAACAAATCTCTTTCGAAGTAACGCCTCACTTTGAAAGAACATTGTTAAGGGTAAAGTTTGATAACATAATCTACCACACATCGTATTCACTGTTAATAAGATTATCAATCCAATAGATAAGAGGAAGTTTCAAACTACATATAACTAATGAGGACCTAGCTTACTAAGATAGAACCAAACTACATATAACTAATGAGGACCTAGCTTACTATGGTAGTATCAAACTACATTAAACTAATGAGGTTCTAGCTTACTATGGTAGTATCAAACTACATATAGCTTATGAGGACCTAGCTTACTAAGGTAGTATCAAACTACATATAGCTAATGAGGTTCTAGCTTACTATGGTAGTATCAAACTACATATAGTTAATGAGGACCTAGCTTACTATGGTAGTATCAAACTACATATAACTAATGAGGACCTAGCTTACTATGGTAGTATCAAACTACATATAGCTAATGAGGACCTAGCTTACTATGGTAGTATCAAACTACATATAGCTTATGAGGACCTAGCTTACTAAGGTAGTATCAAACTACATATAGCTAATGAGGTTCTAGCTTACTATGGTAGTATCAAACTACATATAACTAATGAGGACCTAGCTTACTATGGTAGTATCAAACTACATATAGCTAATGAGGACCTAGCTTACTATGGTAGTATCAAACTACATATAGCTTATGAGGACCTAGCTTACTAAGGTAGTATCAAACTACATATAGCTAATGAGGTTCTAGCTTACTATGGTAGTATCAAACTACATATAACTAATGAGGACCTAGCTTACTATGGTAGTATCAAACTACATATAGCTAATGAGGACCTAGCTTACTATGGTAGTATCAAACTACATATAACTAATGAGGACCTAGCTTACTAAGGTAGTATCAAACTACATATAGCTAATGAGGACCTAGCTTACTATGGTAGTATCAAACTACATATAACTAATGAGGACCTAGCTTACTATGGTAGTATCAAACTACATATAGCTAATGAGGACCTAGCTTACTATGGTAGTATCAAACTACATATAACTAATGAGGACCTAGCTTACTATGGTAGTATCAAACTACATATAGCTAATGAGGACCTAGCTTACTATGGTAGTATCAAACTACATATAACTAATGAGGACCTAGCTTACTAAGGTAGTATCAAACTACATATAGCTAATGAGGATCTAGCTTACTATGGTAGTATCAAACTACATATAACTAATGAGGACCTAGCTTACTATGGTAGTATCAAACTACATATAGCTAATGAGGACCTAGCTTACTATGGTAGTATCAAACTACATATAACTAATGAGGACCTAGCTTACTATGGTAGTATCAAACTACATATAGCTAATGAGGACCTAGCTTACTATGGTAGTATCAAACTACATATAACTAATGAGGACCTAGCTTACTATGGTAGTATCAAACTACATATAACTAATGAGGACCTAGCTTACTATGGTAGTATCAAATTACATATAACTAATGAGGACCTAGCTTACTATGGTAGTATCAAACTACATATAGCTAATGAGGACCTAGCTTACTATGGTAGTATCAAACTACATATAACTAATGAGAACCTATGGTAGGCTACATGTTTAGCCATAACTACTAGTTATGGGATCATCTGTCTAGGACAAAGAATACACATATACCATCCAGGATCTCCCCGGGAGATTAATTACACCAAAACATTAGAGCTTTAGAGATTTTTTCTGTAACAAGATGCATAGATGGGACGATAATTGAATGAACCCATGTGACCACCCGTCACACTATTTTGGAACGTGCATGTGATATGATTAATTAGTATGATTCAACCCGCACCATTTGACAATGTGTTGGCATTTTATTTTGATTAATTCCAATGAGAAATAAATCATTATTCAATATAAGGAAAAAAGTAGGTTAAGAAAAATTCTTCTAATCATTTCTTACTGCTAACATGATTTCTCTATTGATATTTTAATCTTATCACATCTGTTTGACGGAAGAAACTCTAAAAACCGGGTTGAATAGGTGTCGATTTATAGTTGTTTTGAGCATCTTGTTACAGTTTATATAATGATTTGTTAATTGACTGATAACAATGGATCAGATACTGTGTATGATAACAGCCGACCACTGAATCACTCGGATGTCCCTTCATTATAATCACTACAACCTGACAACAAATCAGAATCAAAAGAATCACTGTTGAATAATCTAAACTCAAGGCAATGGCGGAAATACAAATATCATGAACGTAAGAGGATACAAATGTTGACTGGTTCATTAAGAATCGAGCACAGTGTCATGAATCTTGTCACACAAAATGTTGCGACTAAAAAATAACGAAGAAAAGAAATAGGACAAGAACAAGAGAAGAGAGCTGAAGAAGAACACATACATCCATCTTTGGAATGCAATGGTTTGTTCTCTCGATAAACGTGTATTCTCTACACACGTAGATACGAGTGCCGAGGGCAAAACTATTGGATTTCGAAGAATATTTCCATTATTATCTCTTCTTTTCAGTCAATAACCATAACAATATGACCATTACAACAAGATGTATAACAAATATCTGTTTAAACATTTAAATCGATACCTATGTGAATACGAATTCTCCTCTCTGCACCTTTTGGTTAAGAACAAGTCATACCTGTCATACACTGATAAGTCGTAAGACTTCAAGTCAATACAGATCTTGAACTTCTCAAATAGCTGTATTAGTTGGGTTTTTTTCATCAGATGGTCATATTCTATCTGGGCTTCACATAGATGGCTTCTTGAGCTGGACAGACTATAAAAAAGACTTTGATACTGGTGCAAGTAATGATTTGTGGATATTATAAATAATATATTAGTTTCCTTGTCAAAAAAAGAGATTTAAGGGAATCTTATCCTCCGCCAATGTCAGTTGTTTCATAGGTTGTAGGTTAGTTTGATATTTTCTCTTATTATCTCTGATCAGTTGGTTTGAAAGCCTAAACAGCAAATGCATCAAGAAGCAGTTTTTTATAAAAACATCATACTACAGTTTTTGACATTGTCCTTACATATTAAGGTTGTCTTTTACCTTTAGACTAAAATAGTAATGTGTAAAAAAAAGAACAAGATATATTGAAAAGAGAAAGAAGCTTTTTATGACATCTGGGAAAGATCAATACTTCGTTAATCTGAAACTGTCAAGTTTGAATAATTTCCTTGTGATCACATTCAAAATGAAACATGTACAATTAAGAACCAAGAGAAGCATAGGTAAGAAATACAAGAAACATCTTTCCAACCCTTTCTGAGAAACATCTCTCCAACCCTTTCTGAGAAACACCTCTCCAATCCCTTCTAAGAAATACCTCTCCTGAGAAATGGCGACAAGATTATTTGACTGGAAATTCCAAAGAAATTCATGTCTATTGTATTACTAGTTGGATACGTGCTAGACATTATCGGGCCTGATTTTGGAAGCGTAAATAATGCAGCTATTACAAAAAAATGTTATCGATAACATTGAACTGCTGAAAATTTGGTTTCATGAAGATGAGAAGGTTATTGTCGACACAAAAGAATGTCTAACAATATCAAACTTGCCAAAAATTACACTCATTGGGATAAAAAAAATAATCAAACTACTGTGAACAGTTTTGAAGTATGATGTCGATATCTGTTAAGAGATACCGATATCTGTTAAGAGATATCGATATATTTTAAGAGATACCGATATCTGTTAAGAGATACCGATATCTGTTAAGAGATATCGAGTATTGGAAATTAACAGTATCGCAAGACCTCGTCTTGTGAGATCACATATTTTCGGGAGAATAGCTTTATGCCAAACTTATAATGACTTCGTCGACCTATGAATTCGTTGGTGAAGAGTACACAAATAAATGATTTCATAGTAAGCGCAGTGTACAAACAGTTGAATCAGATGCTGGCATTGAAAATATTGAACTATCAGTATGGCTAAAATATAACCTCAAATTGAAGTTATTTTGCTTGTGATGCCTTTTAAAGAAGTAAAGTAATATTACCTGATCCAGAAAAGCATATTTGTTTATGATTAATTGATTAAAGTATGGTATTCCTAATTAACTTTCATACATGACCAATGTTGCTTTCTCAGGCTAAATCTAATCAGACTTGTAGTTTGGCCAGCATGGTTTATTATGAGCTATTTTAAGTCAAAATTGACCATTTATATAATTTGTATTATAACACAAGAAATTACTTCAAAGCTTTAATTTCATTTTCCCGTTTTAAAAGTTTTTTGTAGGTCTGTCATGTTTGTTAAGATATCAAGAAATAGAGGATGAATTCAGAAGAACCAAGCCTCATCTCATGCAGTTTTGACTGAACAGTAAAAACTGGCCAAGTTCATGATTTTGAACAACACAAATGTGTATTCGTTTTCGTCTTTTATCCGATTAATAAATATTTTGCCAAATATAACCCCCATAAAAAACCTTTACATTAAGTGGAATAAAGGTAATATAATTACTTTTATGTGTAAACACGATGTGGTCATTGATTTGATTCTTAGCTTCTTTGATTTCTTGATCTATCCTACCAGCTGTATCCATTAAATGTGTATACTTGTAGACACAGCATTCCAGGAGATCGCCCTTCTTTGGCATCTTTACTGTGTAACCATTATTCCAGGCCTAGAGGAGTATCCTCTCCCTGCCAGATCATTCCTAGAAGAGGGTGCATCAGGTAATTGATAATATGTTTAAATATATGCAGCCATCCAGTAGTTGGTATCTTGGACAGTGTTTTTGTGACCATGTATGAACACCATAGCATAGTTCGCCGCGCAAGTTATTTTCATAAATTTGTCGAGTTATTTGATTTATCGAGCGTAACAAATCTACAGCTGAATATAGATCACCTGATTTATTGATTGACCAAATTAGGGAAAAACTGGTATTCCTGTTTCTGATCACATGCACTGCCGTCCATTGACTGTTTGCAAGGACACTTAATGTATCTGTGCAATATTAATTTACTGTCCATCAGATTTGCACCAGAGTCAGGTCAAAATCTGTCTTTGTATTTGCAGGACCGTGTCTGTATTTTTCTTCACAAGCAGTGCCGGTTTTTCCAACAAATTCAATTATTTCTTTATAGTTGGAGGTTAAGTGATTGTTGACATGTGTGATATTTTTCCGGGGTGTATACTGGTATATGGTTCAATCAGATTGGTACATGTATATTGCTTTCCTAGTTAGCGTACATTTATTGATAGACTACGCATATCGATTGAAAGACTATCTTTTATTGAACCGATACCTGGTGTTGTCGTACATAGATGTAGAGATAACACATTGTACTTCGCAAAAAATATGAGTAAATTAGCAAAATGTTATGTATGCATGCTCACGGACTTAGATAACAATCTAATTCCGTGTCATGCCTAAATGAAAATGCCCCAGTGCTGCTTCTAAAATGTATTTTTATTTCATAAAAATTGTTCTTTAAATACGATATTGAAGAAAATATATTCTTTCTCGTATATCGATACAAGACTGCTGCTCATAAAGATAAGTTACTGCTGGAATACCGCGAGTGATGTTACTCGTTTATGTGTAATGTATAAACATGTGTATGGACCTAAATGGATTAAAAACAAATCACCACACCAGATCTCTAAGTTAAAATATGTTTACCTTTGTAGTGAATGCAATCTTAGATTTGCGTTTTTCACAATGTTCGTCAACTGCCGTCGATATAAAGGTCACTGTAGGTCAAAAGCAGGATTGAAATAACTAGAATGTTCTTGGTTAGTTTTCTATTTCATAATATTAATCACTAACATTAATAACACCGATAAACAACGGCAATTACTTGAACAAATACAACAGTTTAGGTCAGTTTTGTTATGCCTTTTTGGTGTTTTATTCACCTCTTAGAAGACGTATTTATGATGCAAGCGAAATGAGCTCAGCTTCCTATCCCCAACATTATAATTGTCTGGCACAGTAGAATTTGTATACCTGTAATCTGGCACAATAGAATGTGTATACCTGTAATCTGGCACAATAGGATGTGTAAACGTGTAATCTGGCACAATAGAATGTGTATACCTGTAATTTGGCACAATAGAATGTGTATACCTGTAATCTGGCACAATAGAACGTGTATACCTGTAATCTGGCACAATAGAACGTGTATACCTCTGGCACAATAGAATGTGTATACCTGTAATCTGGCACAATAGAACGAGTATACCTCTGGCACAATAGAATGTTTAGACCTGTAATCTGGCCCAATAGAATGTGTATACCTGCAATTTGGCACAATAGAATGTGTAAACGTGTAATCTAGCACAATAGAATGTGTATACCTATAATCTGGCACAATAGAACGAGTATACCTCTGGCACAATAGAATGTTTAGACCTGTAATCTGGCCCAATAGAATGTGTATACCTGCAATTTGGCACAATAGAATGTGTATACCTGTAATCTGGCACAATAGAACGTGTATACCTGTTATCAGAGTAAACACGAAAACTGTTTGCTGGTCCTCTATAATTATCCCCTTTTCCTACGCAGTTGTGATATCAAGTACCGACTTAAATATGAATATGTTCTGTATATATCTGGGGTTTTACAATTGACAGCTTTTTATCAACAAAGCTATCAGTTATGATATTCAGTAAGCACCCAAAGGAATAGCTGTTGAAGCGTACTGTAGCATGTGATTGTGTATCTTTCAGCTCCAGTCAGACGTCCCATATAAAAACAGGCTGTCTCCGAGATAGATTTGTAAACATCCGAGCACGGGATTTTGAACTCCCGATATAAATAGGTACGTGTAGGCTACATAAAGGAAAACAGAAACAACAATCTGGACATTTTTTATGAAAGTTTTACTTTTTTGACTTAGTAACATTCCTCTTTTCAATGACAGGTAATCACATCATGTTTTAAAAGGTCACGATTTGGCAAATAATATTTCTTCTACCGATTTAAAAAAAAAAATACATATCAACAAAATATGTTATGGGAGTAAAGTCGGCCTGAACCCTGTATAAGATGCCTGTATGTAAGACAGCGATACACTTGCCATTGATGTAGATAAATATATATGGGTACACATGGAGCTACACGGGAACACATACACCAACCATGTTAGTACCTACGTCATACCCTGGCAGTGAATAAGCTTACATACAATGTATAAATATAATTTGTCTATTTTACATTATAACCTAAATGCAGGTTATATCAGCCTATATAACCTGATTAAAATCTTTAACACATTTGTCACATCATAAGTTGTGTTTCTTTTAATACAATAAACTATCGGTAAGGTCCCTGGTGAACATGAGATAGTGTTTCCCTTGGTATGTAAATATTACCGTAGTTAAGTTTATCTTGTATTCTGCTTGAGATGGGTCCTCTACAGGAAACATAACTGGCTGATTAACCAATAGGGCATTGACAAATATATCTTCAGTGTGACAAAAAAAAACGATCAGATCTGTAATGAAGCCTCTTCACCAGAGAGTTGTTTACTTTATCATCTGTATTAGAGTCGAGACATCTGTTGACGTGTTCACTGATATCCCATCCAACTTTCTGACCCCAACCCTTTGGACTGATAATAGACATAAAGACCAAAACTTTACTAGTTGTAAACATGATCAGCAGTATCAAAATATTCAATTTTATGTAAAAATAATTAATGCTTAATAATACGAAAATGTAATTCAAACAACAAGCCATTTAAATTCTAAAAATAGATGCAATTCTACAGTACATTTAGCAAAGAATGGTATAGAGTCGCTTGTATTATATGCATTGCTAATTTACATATATGTACATAAAATCCACACAAAATAATGTGACTTATACAACAGGCTATCTGTTTCAATGGTTTTATACTTCACTCATGTCTCACTAACTCATACATTGATATATAGATAATTACTATGTACCTTTGTTCAGGGACAGTATATATTCACTATACGTCCCTGCTTTGTTCTAGATCAACCGTACAGGAACTATGCATTTGTATACTAAAATGCCTGTCAAACACATGCCAAACTTTCATTTTATTTTGCAGATAAGTGAGAAAAATTGCAGCATATAAAACATTTGTTCAATTTTACTGATGAGAAAAAAGCTGTATATTTAGTAGTTCAGGAAAAAATATGACAATTTTTGTGAAGCCATATATTAAGCAAACAGACAAATACGTCATATAACATTTATCAGATAGTCAACAACATCCTCAACCAGTTTACTGAATATCCTTGCCAACCTTTCAGGTAAGTTTTGTACTAACTAATGTAATGCTGATTAGTTTAAACATCCTCAGCACCTGTATGGACATTAACCCCGCTATTATGATGACATTATAGTATGGGAGTCATAAGACGTCAATCGTTTGGTTTGTTCCATTCCAACCTATAAGATCATTTCATATGGTAACCATAGCAATGGAATGGACACGTACACATGTCCACCGTTGAATTAAAGCCAATACTGGGACCAGTAAAGTTTATAATAAAGATAAGGCGTAAATCATCGAGACATTAATTAGGAAAATATATTATGCTATTTGAAAATTATGTATACAATTACAAAATATACAAAAAAATCAGTATTAAAATTTCGATAGAACCCTGTCATACAGCTACAGGCATGGATCATGGCAACCTAAAGGACAAGATCTTTGCCTTGGACTCCAACCAATCAAGAAATTGGTTTAAGTTAATGTTCTGTTGTTTTGGCTTAACAAATAAGGATTGATCGTCAATAAGATGCATGCAATTGATAAATTTGGGAGTTATGTCCCTTTTCAACTCGCTTGCCAGACAAATAAGCTTCGAGGATTTGGAGAACAGGGTTGTCTACCTTGCAACACAAATTGAAGATAATATATTTGGCGAGGATTAAAATTTATCACACATGAAATTAAAACCTAGTTCTAATGTGTACAATAGTAAGGATAAGAGTTTGCTTTCTTCAGAGGATCAATTGTATAGGCTTACAGTCTTTTATTCATGTTTGTAGATTTGGAGTTGACAGTCTTTTGAATGTCAATAGCTTGTTGGAGGAATAAAATATCTGGTTCCATCCCCTGAAGTCTGTTGTAGCCTTGTCATGGTGATATACGACGTTAAGTTCACATTGCAGTGACAAGGTACCCTGTCCGGGCTGACACAGGGGTTGGGTAGGTCGTCAACATTACCATTTTCACATAACTCTATCGTGCATGTTTCTTGCAGTAGGGTTTGCCCGCCTTAGCATAGAATGGTTGTCCCTCCAATGACACCTGGCAAGTCTGTAAGATAAAACAGTGTATGTAAAACATAGTTATTAAAACTGAAAAATATAAAACTTAATTTTGATATAATATGATAAACTTTATTTAAATGCATTTGTGAAAACACATATGATATCATAGAAATGCTTATTAAAAACAACCGTGTTATGATTAGGATAAGTTGCATAAACTAAGTACTGTTAACATAATATTCTTAAGTTTGTTCTTAAATTATGTTTTACATATGAATTGAAACATACAAGCTTCCTAATCCACATATTTCAATTATAAACTGTAATAAAAATGCAAATATTCTTCCATTCCCAAAAACAGCTTTCAAATGTGTCTTCACAAATCCAAAGGAGAACTTACGGAGCAGTTAAAACACTCGGAGTGGTAGTTGCTGCCCATGGCCTCAACCCAGCGATCGCCAGGTTCAATAGGGAAAGCACATCCCTTGCACATGGTCTGGAACATTTGTTTCCAGTCTGTTGAAGAAACTCAACAAAATTAGGTAAAACAATGATTTGATGTAAACAAAAATCTTTAAATTTAACTTGAGTGGCTTTTACCTACCAATGTTTAAACATATATATTACAGGTATTTTGGTAAAAAATCTGAGTACGGATTCATGGAAAAAAACTATCAAGGAATTTGAAAAAGCAATGAAAAAAATATGCATAGCCTTAGAACATTAACCTTGTACACACAGCTTCATAGTAAATGTAGTTCAAAGCTTACTTACCATATTCAAAACGGGTCGGATCTTACTTAACATATTCAAAATGGGTCGGATCTTACTTACCATAGTCACAGTTGGTCGGATCTTACTTACCATAGTCACAGTTGGTCAGAGCCTAATAATATGATCACAGTACAAAATGCAAGTACCATGTTCATAATGGGCCGGAGCTTACCATGTTCACGGCTATTTGCAATGTTCATAGTAAGTTGGATCATACTTACCATGTTCACAGTAGTTTGGATCATACTTACCATGTTCACAGTAGGCATGTCCATCCTCCAGATGGAACTGGTTACCGCCTATGGCTTGCTTACATTGGTGACATGTGAAGCAGTCAGGATGGTATGTCTTCTGCAGAGCATTGACACATTCCTGTAAAAGATAAACGTTTAGGGTCAATCGATGAGAAACTTTAAAACATTATAAGTCTTTCTGAAAGTGTTCAAATGCCCAAGGAGGCTCCAATTGACTTTGACAAACAATATTTGGAGAGTGTATTGTAAAGAAAGTAAAGCCTTACCCCAACAATGGCCTGGCTACAGACTGAACATTTTGGGGCAAAGTAGGTCTCGTAATCCTTTTCACAGTAGAGGAAGCCACCCTCCTCCACAAAGCCAATATCAAGAAGCTTCACACCACAACGGGGCTGGGCACACACAAAGTGATCTGGGCACCATGTCTTGTGCATTGCCACCACAAATGGACCCCTGAAGGTAACAAAATCAAAAACTGATATAAAAGGAATATAAAAATCTAAAAATATAATATGTTTCAATCAATTTTCTATAAAATAACTACAGAGTGTACCAATAAATTTTCATAAACTTTCATGCCAGTATGTGATTGGCCAAATATTATCATCCTGGGCCTTCTGGTTATTCATCAGAAGTTTAAAGATTTCAACATATTTGACCCATGTGACCTTGAAAATGGGCGAAGGTCATTCATTTGAACAAACTTGGTAGTCCTTCCTCCCAGCATGCTACTGGCAAAATACCATCACCCTAGGCATCTTGGTTATTGAGAAGAAGTTGTTTAAAGTAAAAATATTGATGCCTGATGGACGACAGACTGGTGAGTTGAAAATTCCATACCATGACTTTAACAACAAGATATTCAGTGCACTGACCTGATGGTATTACCACAAGTAGAACAGATGGGAACCCTGGCTCCACCTGGAAGGGGTTGTCCCTCCTGGTACACAGTCACGTCTCCCTTCTTACCCCTTACGGCTCCAGTCCCTGTTGGCCTAGGTAGAGCATCCCCTGGGCGAGGACCACCGGGGGCACTAGCTTTGGACTGGACCTTAGGTACAAAAGCCTTGGGGGCTGCGGCAGCAGCCTTGGGGGCAGTAGAGGCCCAGGGTACTGGAGCAGGAGCTTGGGCTGGGGCTGGGGCTGGGGCTGGTTTGGGTGCTACAAGATAAATTTATCTCTGAATTGTTTACTTTCTACAAGGTAGATGAAGTGTTTGAAGTATTTCAATATATTTGATATATGGACATCACACATTAGGAGTAATTTATTAATACACAAACATGTCTATTTGTCTAGTTAAATAGTTTGGCTATTTCATTACTAAATGTCAATCTGAAGTTAGTACTTGTATAAATGTTACGGACATCCGTGTAAACAATTAGTACTTCTACATCATTAATTATCACAGGAATCATAGCAGTAATTGTGAAGCTGTGCAAATTATGTCAAGGTTACATTGTTAAGTTTTACTAAATGAACAAAACTATAGAAAATATATCAATGCTCAGAGTAAGAAAATTACATTTCTGGCTAAATACATGCAAGGCAAAACGTAAGTTTGGGCAAAAACTTTTCAGATCTGCACAGTATAGCTTTATTCTGTTTTGTTATCAATTGTCATTTATTTATTTCCTGATTCTCCGTCTCAAACATTGATCAATGTTTGTCCCTAGCCTTTAATTTATAATATATCTTTTACGTTCTTTCCATATTCCCCTTTTATCCATTCTATCTCATTACCAAGTACACAACTGCCTAAAGTATTGAACAAGTGTACAAAGTTTCAAAAATATTGGTCAAGAAGAGAACTAGAAGTTCTCTGAAAAAAAAATATGAGGAGAAAAACAGACAAGATGCAAAACTCCTTACAGGATATCTAAAAAGAATTGTGAGCGCACAAGTGATGTACTGATAACATATGTGAAGTATCATAACCATCAGTTGAGAAGGTAAAGGGATAATAGGAAGGGACATAACTCCAGTAAAAATGACCAGACCAAAACAGTTATCACATCAGGCCATTAAGTAAGTGAAATAATATTAGTTGCTACCGATACCAAGTCCCTTTACAATCTGTAAAATATTTCAATCATACATCAGTAACTACTTTTATTTAAACAACCCTGACTGCCCATATCAAGAGGAACATGAGCATGCAGGGTGCAGAAAGAAAAATCCTTACCAAAAACATACCAAGGACAAATTATATCTTACAAGGGAAAATATTTATATTCTCATAAAAGGAATTGTCTACAGAACAATCACACTCTAATTTCCAATTAATGCATTATTTCTTGGGTACCCTGGAGTTGATGGATAAACCTATGCTTTTTGGCCTGGAGGTTAACAAAGACATACATACACACATCACATTGGCCACACTGAATTAGGGTCAAAGAACACATCAGAAGAAACTGATTTCATGGATGAACACAAACATGAAAATGTAAAACATCACAGACAAATAAATAATTCTCAGCAGTATGTGGACAGGTCTAACATCTTATTTCAGACAAAACAAGTTGTCTGGACCATCGAGCACAGCTCAGTTCATACATCCACAGTTCAGAATGACCAGGTACTCAAAATATTTCTTGGAGGTACACAATGGGTAAGTAGCACCACACACAAAGACATAGGAGTGGGTCCTCATTTTCTGTTTTCAATGTGACAGAAAGGAGACTTCATGCCCGATCAAACATATAAGTCACAAGGTATGCCACTTGTCAGCATACAGCACCATTGGGTGACCAGTACAGGGACGGAATTACAAGCAGGCTGTGTACCCACTCACCCTCCACCTGTGGCTCACATATAGGCAACTCTGTTGGAGCCTCCTGAGGGGGTGCTGGTTGAGGTGGAGCCACATCCGGTGGCACATTGCTAACGAGTGGCTGTATCTGAGGAAGGTCCTGAGGAGCATCTTGGAGAACATCAGACAACCTCTCCGCAGCAATCTCTACGGGCAGGTCTGGACGCTTGCTAACCCCAGGTACCCATGAGGGCACAGAGTGTGAATCTACGGCTGGAATGGATCAGCATACATCCAGTATACTGTCTCAAATCATCCCAACGGTTACCTACACTACACTATACCTTATAGTACTTGTGTTGAGCTTAGTAATGAACGATGCTGTTAGTTAAGTCAGTGAACTATTGTTAATACTTGTTATGTATAAGCAAATTAATTTCTAACTTGGTTGAGCAACAGGTATTTTTTTGAGTATCTGAAGCAATACATATACAAATATAAACATTGCACATAACATTGACAAATCAACAGAACCATGGGTGGTGCACAAAGGTAGACAGTGGCGCTCTTCTCTTGTTTAGGTTATAGTATAAACATTTAATCCAGCTGTCAGCTTAAATTATCATAAGCATTGCAAGCAAACAAGGTCAGAATTAGTACAAGCAATGTTGTAGTTTTCAAGAAGCAGCACTGTTAGACAGCATTAAGATTCAACATATAAACAGTAATACTATCCTGATGATGATGATCTACATGTATATAATAGTATTGATATGTCTTATTATACCAACAAGCAATGAATTTTGTAGTAAAATCTTGGTCTAATATTTAAGCCCTTGTCAATAAAGACATCTCTCAAGAAGACTAAATGTAATGTCTTGGTACCAAGGCAGATTACCATATCACGCTTTTTTTCTACTTAGTCAAAATTCAGATGGTGAATTATTAATGACAAACAGGTAAATTTACCTGCTAGTTTTAGTAGAATGTTCTTATGTAACAATGAGCACAACTGGTTTTGGCAATGGGCAGCAAGTATCCAAATGGGTCATGGCATAAACTCTGCATTATTTTATCCATAGTAAAACAGGCAGCATAGCTTTTTTACAGGACATTTTATATCAGGCTACATCATTTTAAAACATGATTTGCGGACACCTTATAAGATATAAAGTATTTTTTTGTGAAAACTGATCTATTTGAGTACAGATCTGCTTCGGCCATGGGAACACTCACAATAAAAGCAACTTCCTATTTTATAAAAAAACAACTGTATCCTCCCTCTATAGACACAAAACAAACCTACCTGAAGGTTGACGTCACTATGACTAGTGAAAACATCCCCCCACCCCTTATAAACATGCAACATTCATTTCTGTGCCTCATCTTGATCCTGGTATACTTTCCTGTGCCCCTAAATACACATGTTACACCCCTTCCTGCCCCTGTATATACATATGTAATGATAGAACACTGTTTCCCTCCCTGCATATATATGTAACACCCCTTCCTGTCCCCTGTATACACATGTTACACCCCTTCCTGTCCCCCTGTATACACATGTTACACCCCTTCCTGTCCCTGTATACACATGTTATATCCCTTCCTGTCCCTCGGTACACACACATTACAACCCTTCCTGTCTCCCTGTATACACCCCTTCCTGTCTCCCTGTATACACCCCTTCCTGTCCCCCTGTATACTCACATGTTACACCCCTTCCTGTCCCCCGGTACACACACATTACACCCCTTCCGGTCTCCCTGTATACACCCCTTCCTATCCCCCTGTATACACACATGTTACACCCCTTCCTGTCCCCCTATATACACACATGTTACACCCCTTCCTGACCCCCTGTATACACACATGTTACACCCTTCCTGTCCCCCTGTATACACCCATGTTACACCCTTCCTGTCCCCCGGTACACACATGTTACACCCCTTCCTGTCCCCCTGTATACACCCATGTTACACCCTTCCTGTCCCCCGGTACACACACGTTACACCCCTTCCTGTCCCCCTGTATACACACATTCTACACCCCTTCCTGTCCCCCTGTATACACACATTCTACACCCCTTCCTGTCCCCCTGTATACACACATGTTACACCCTTCCGGTCCCCCGGTACACACATGTTACACCCCTTCCTGTCCCCCTATATACACACATGTTACACCCCTTCCTGACCCCCTGTATACACACATGTTCCACCCTTCCTGTCCCCCTGTATACACACATGTTACACCCCTTCCTGTCCCCCTGTATATACACATGTTACACCCTTCCTGTCCCCTGGTACACACATGTTACACCCCTTCCTATCCCCCTGTATACACACATGTTACACCCCTTCCTATCCCCCTGTATACACACATGTTACACCCCTTCCTGTCCCCCGGTACACACATGTTTAAATCCCTTGTATTCTACTGTTAACACAATGTACCTACCTGGAGGTGCTGGGGGTGGAGGGGCAGCTGTTCTGTAATGACATAAACACATCTTAGTAACATAAACTCTTCACAAGTCAAAGGGAGACAACCTGTATAACCCACCAAAGGGTGTTTTTATTCATTTTCTTGTTTGTGTTTCTTTAACTTGCTAGACAGAACTGAATTAATTGATATCTGCACTATGAAATCAGAAATTGAAATACAGTAGAAATAGTTGTATTGATTAAATTATTTTGGGACCTTTTATGCAAAAATCCAACTACAAAAATTGCAGATATTTCCAATCTGTATTATCATATAATAACACATCAAGATCTAACAACAAAATAACGATATAATTTTGAATAGGAAAGAGGTAATGTTTTGATATTGCATATCAATTATTATTAAATATTTTTTATCAAAAATTAATGAATAAACAAAATGATTTTTTTCTCCGATACTGAAATGTAATCTTTACATTATATAAATCAAACAGCTCCAAAAGAAGTTAGTAATTGTTGTTAGAACTAGTTGGATGCAGTGTAAGTTCCAGCTATCTTACACCATTTTCTACAATCATTAACACCATCAGGCACAGATGCACACATGCTACTTGTATTACATAACTGGTACACACCAAGGAATGATAGTATCTATAGAACTTAACCTTGAAATCTGTTTTCTCTTCATGCTTGACAGCAAAGTTGTATGATAAGTACAATATCACTTGTCTATAGATGTAGAATGGTTTTCTTTTCGAGCAGAAACAGTTCCCAGCCAAATAATATTCACCTATTTAAGATAAGCCTTTCATGTGCATTTTGTGATGTGTGTTATCATTAGTTGTAATGAGAAAACTTTCTGTTGCGTTATCATTAAAGCAAAGTAATGTAAGAAATGAGACCGGTGAAGCAAGATATTCAGTGAGACAAATGTACACTGTACAATACAATTTGTTTACCCTGGTTCTAGCTGCTGTTGTAAAATCTGAAATGTCCGTGATGGATTAGATTTGAAATTTTCATCTTTTTTAGGAGTGGGATCGTCTTGTTCATGTACAAGTTTAAATGTTTCTGATGGTCGGTAGATTTTTCTGCCAAAATCATCCACTTCCTTTTCGCCTCCACTGCTAGTATCTGGTGGGCTGCCGTTTGTTCTGAAAAATCATGTGCATGCAGGGTGTAACAATATCATGCAAGGATCTAGAGGCAGGGGAGATAACTAGCACAGCCCCCAAGGCTTGGCATTACACTCTCCACAGAAATGGCCAGGAGTGCTATAGGTATAATACATACTACTATCTTCACCTTTATGTTACATGTACATGGCAAGACAGAATTATAATAAATATATTCATGACTACATAAGGTATATTTGATATAAAATTGAACTATTCAGAAGGATTACTGATCTACCATCATCATCAGATGAGTATCGTGCATTCGGAGGTCTAAGCTAAGCATTCTATATCAAGTGAAATCAATTTGTATGTCTAAAAGACAGTCAAAATATTTGGGTAGGAACCTAGATTAACTCAGTAAATCATCATCAAGTTTTTCAAACCAGTTTTTAAATGAACACAACAAATCATCTAGATTAATGATATATAGACCACTTTCTTTACTACATCAAACTGTATGCAGAATCAACCAATCAAATTTGATGTACCTTTTCCAAGGTATGGCAGGCATAGAGGCCCTGCGGGGGAAGTCTGTAAAATTACAAATCACATGATAACCAGATCACTGGTACAACCCCTGTGTTACCTCTGTACCTACTGCTGACAAGTACCACACTGACCATAATCACTTACACAGTATACACCCAATCTAATATCCATTGATGGACCTATTGGATTGACATTGGTTCAAAAAGGTCTTTTTTTCTCTCTTTTTAAACAAATTTTAACACAACCACTAAAAGATTCTACACAAACTGGGTGCTTAAAGGGAACCCAAACATTTCAGGTCAATGGTGGTTTTTCTAAGCAGTAGATGACAGCATCAATCTCTTGTAGTATATAGGCTATATGGAAGTATATGAGGGCTGTTTTGAAGCAGAGGGTATAGTATAATAGGCTATGTAGTACTGGCTGTAGACCTGGTGGAAACAAACCTTTGGACTCGGTATGAACTATTGGCACTGTCACTGTTGTATAGCCCTGCTGGTGAGTTGAACTGACTGATATTGTTGAACTGAGCGACATGGCTGGTATTCAGTTTGGGCGTTCCTATGTTGCTCACCCCTGGTTGGATTGGGGAGGGGCTGCGCCTATCGACTGGAGTGTTAGTTGTCTGAATGGGGAGTATGGCAGAGGGAGGACCTGAAATTGGCATGCAAAAATGTTCAACAAACAAGAACAGGAGTCCACTTTTGTAACCTTTGTAAAAAGTCTGGAGAAAAATACCAGTAATTTGACGGTGATCCAAACCTTTTTTGAATTGTTAGCATAAATTACATAGTACAGATAAATCATATATACTGTATTCCCACTATATCACTACCTTCATCCAACAAGGGTCGGGGATGCATCAAGTTAGATTTACTAAATGATTTGTGAAAACCACCTACAGATATTACCATACGTGTCTATCAAAATATCTTTATGAATGTGACTGCCTGTTTCTTCCTACATCTTGTATGTGACAAAGCCACTTTTCCTATTGAAGTATGACTTATGATTCATTCCTTCCTACGTTACACTGTCCTCTATCTGAATGTGACTGACTATTCCTATATAATAAAGCCCCTTTTCTTAAATATTACTTAAGCCCTTTTCTCCAGCTGTGAAAATTAAACAGTCAATTTCCATATCTGAACATTGTCCTTTTATCCATGTGTGACAAAAATCCCTCTCCTTATCTAAATGTGAATCCCTACCCTTTCTTCATGTGTGATACAGCCATTTCCCATCTGAATATGAGTTATTGCCCCTTTCTCCCTATGCAACATCAGCCCAATTCCCTATATGAATGTGACTTACTTCCCCTGTCTTCTTATGCGACAACTTCACATGTCTCATCTTAATATGAGTTATTGCCCCTACTCCTTACGTGACAACAGCCATTTCCCATCTGAATGTGACTTACTACCCATTTCCCCCCTATGTGAAAACTCTTTTCCCTACCTGAATGTGACTTACCGTCCATTCTCCCTATGTGAAAAACTTCCCATTCCATACATCAATATTACCAACAATTCCCTTCAAGTTCTAATGTGACTTATAGTGCCTTTCTGTAACAGTCACCCACCTCTTTGTGACAAATACCCCCCTCCTCTATTACATGAATGTGACTAACGGCCCCTTACCCTGTCCACTATCTATGGCTTCTTGTAGAGTCTTGAATGACTTAGATTGTTGGGACGCCGACGGGGGTTTGTCCTCCCTTTCTGTATACCGCTGGGCAGCAGTCTGGAAATCTGCTACTGCAGGCTTACTGCATAGAGTCATACACAATTAATCTTTAATGCCCAGACATCAGGATGTCTGACTCAAAGATCAGGTTATCTCAGATATATCAATATACTTAAAATAAAATGTTCAAAGAAAGAATATCAAACGCATCTCAACATTTTATGCCAAAATGTATTCATTATCTAAATCATATGAATGTGATGAATTTAGCTTTCTTTGAAGAAATCATCAGAGCATGGTCATTCATCTTACTTCAACATTACAGAACCCTATAAGACGGAGCAAGCAGGCTCCACTCTGTGAATGACATATCCCACCATCAATCTGGGGGTCAAATCTAAAACAAAGCCATGCAAACAAATCTGCTCATTCCAAGGAAAGATATAGTCATTTGTAACTTTTGTAATTGGTTTTGAAGAGATAAAAACATGATTAGTTCTTGATCAAAGTCAGTTCTACATTGACAAGGTAAAAATCATGGTTCCAGTTGTTCAGGTTGTATTGATGACGTTATAAGTAACAAACTAGTGTTCCAAGCTTTATTGTGATTTCTTTGAACAAAATAATTAAAGTTTGAAGGGTTCAGCTTTGGCAGTAGATGGTCAAGGTAGGTTACAAATGACTAATACAAAACAACAGTAATATAACAGTAACACAGAAAAGACTATCAACTTCAAACATTCTGAGAAATCTATTTTATTAAGGTAATCAACATTTTGTCAGTGTCACTACAATGTTTATAACACTATAAACACCTGTGTAATGAGTGAAAGGCTGTTCACCATTGTTTTAAGTATGACTGTCCCAAGACGTTCAGCTCCACTCACACAGCTGACCGAGGGCAGGTCCTTCGTCCGCCCCTCGACCACTGTATGCGGAAGTCTGTGGGGACATCCACACAGCATGCTCATGGTTAATATTGAAAGTTCAAAGGTCAAGCAGTCTACTCACGGTGTCAAGTCTATGTTCTGTGTCTGCTGTGCGATGGTGTTGAGCTGGGACTGGAAGGTCGAAGACTGGGTGGGGGGTGTAGGTGCTCCGTAGGGACGCGCAGACACATTGTAGTTCTGTAACAAAACAAAGACAGATAGTGATGAGTTTGATGATAAAGTACTAAATTTACATCAAAAAAGTATTTTTTAACAATCTCAACCAATGTCAATTAAAACCAGAAATATTTGTGAAACATACACAAGTTAATTCCCACTCCTGATGAAAATGGAGTTAAAAATTAACCAAAGTCAGTGATGTGGAAAATGTAGGTCACAGTGAAATGACATGTCACATATGCATAATGGTGAAGATGTATCGGCATATTAAGTTTTATGACTGTTGGACTATAACAGAGAAATGGAACTGAACAAAACGTCAAACACAAATGTCACATGGACAAACTGACGTATCGATGTAAATGACAAAAACTTAATGCCCTGCCAACATCTTGGCAGGGGCATAATAACAAAATGGGACCCCTCAAGGGCAACCTTATAGTGCCACCACACTGTCTGATATGTCACAGTATTTGTCCTCGCCTCAACTTGGACTGGGGATTAAGATACTTGACAAAGTCACATTATATATAATTAAACCAGTGGTACCTAAGGAGGACACCAATGAAAGGAAGGAGAGGAAAGAAAATAACCAGATTTGAAGAAAGATCAATTTTGTTTTCTTTGAAGATGGGGTGGGACAGTGGCAGATAAAAATCCTGTTTCTACATGGAGACCCTATTAGTTGCTTCATAGGCTCATGGAGTACTAGGATAAGGATGGCCAATTCTGATCTGGAGCCACCTGAACCTGTGATTTATTTTAACATAGACATAATATGTATGGAGCGTCCACATTCAATGTAACTAGTTAGCTACACCTGTTTGTCTATTGTTTTAGGTTTCAAATCACACCAGGTAGAACTCTAAGATCTGCATGCACATTAGACTGTAAGTAGTTGTGCAAGAACTATTGTTAAATCAAAGTAAAGTACAAATACAAAGTACAATTTATCTATAACTATCACCAAATATTAAACAATAATTGCCTCCGGTTTTGTGCATTAACTACAGTGATAAACAGATACAACTTGTTACCTAATTCAGTAAATGTAGACGGAAATTACTACAGAAGTGTAACTACTGGTATGAGATCAATCACCTTGGCAACACAATGTGTCTATAGGTGAAGCACTGGTACAATTATCATTACAAGGTGTTAGTACATTTCTGCCAGGGAGACAACAGTTGGTAAGTGAAAGCAGACAATATAAGAGGGAGTCACATTCCTTAGCAGCCATAGATAAACAGGGAGAGAGATCCTGCTGGTACTGAGGCTGGCAGATGAGATGAACAGATAATGTCAATCATCCTCTTACACACTGTAGCTACACAAATTTTAAACTTTGTTTATTTGTATACTTGTCTACTGAAACGGGGAGAACAAGTTTTGAAAAGGAAACTACTTTTCAGTTATACCCAATATTGTTGCAAACTGACTCAAATTCATTCCTTTCTTGTGAACTGTCTGCCAGATTCAACTGCTAATATCTTGAACCCTTGTCATTTGATCTAATCAGCTCCCACCATTACATCTATGTATGCTGAACTACAATGATATCATAGAATCGTTTTTTTGTCAGGATTATGTGAACTTGACAAGGGCTCAAGGATATTAGCTTTAATCTTTGCATCTTTAAATCAACAATATTAAAGTAGCACGCCAACATTTTTAATTACCAGGTATGAGATCCCAACTCAATGGCATGAACTAGGATATAGTCATTAAAGGGTCGTACAAATGAGCTCCATAGGATACTTAATCAGGATACAACGTATAGCACTTGTCTTCAGTACATGTATGTACACAAATCATTTTAAATGCAGACAATGTTATGTCTGGGTTTTTTCTCTCTATAAGTCTCCTGTACATGCTGTTATTATATAATGTGTTTAATACAGCAGTTTTGTTGTGAGCCTTTTTTTATATCTACATTATACATATAACGTCTATGAATCACCAGATTCCAAAAGTCTTATACATCATCAAATGACAAGGTAACTACATCATTATGTAAGCCAAGGTTTGCTGTGTTCTGACCTATTGATCCTTACAGTAAGCACTTCCTATGCGGTTTTATGTAGATTCCTTGGCTCGTTTTATACTGCCTTATTGTTGCCTTATAAGTACTGGTGCATTTGATCAATTGCTATTGTGGCCGTATGAATGAGCTCCACACCTCTCTAGGGTATGTCTACTCCTGACAGTACACTAACTGGAAAACCTGGCTGACATATCAATACTATAAATAACCCAACAATTTAAAGAATGTACACCTGAAAGCTATAATCTGAAAAAGTGATATCCTGTCCAGAAATGAAAAGGTAATGAATAAAACCAAAGAAACCATTGAAGACTATTAAATGAGAAACTTTTATATATGTAACATCTTGGTCTGTAATCCCAGTTCTGTAACTAAGAATTGTATACAGCTTGTATAATACAAAATGTTTGTCGTATTGATCCCCTTTTCTAGCTCTATAAATCATCTGAACATAACAGAGACATTGTAGAAATACCTGTCTCATTACTGTACATTAATCTGCTTCCAGTTGGAGTCTCAAATGAAACTGATTTATCGATATAAATCCCAGTAAAAATTTGAGCTATAGAGTTATGACACACTGGTTTGAATTATTTTTCACCTGTGTATACATACACCTAGTAATGTTATATCTTATAGCAACATTTTGTAAAACATTTGATGGATTTACTCCTTCACTTCATTTTATTATCGTACACCTGGAATCTAATCATTCCACACAGCTCAGTCTTACCTTGTACATTGTATATTAAACATGGATGCATTAATCAATTAGTGACACAGACAAATGTACAAGACTACTTGTATTTTCCTATCTATAAAAAGATATGTGAAAATACCTCACTCGCATATTCTATAAACAGCTCAGCACTTTTCATTAAACAGAAGCAGTTCTTGGTAATTGGTTGTATAGGTGAGTTATGTCTGAAACAGTTTTGTATACACGGTGACTGTTTTCTGAGTCTACACGGTAGGAATGTGCGTAGGAGGGCAGTACCATTTCCAGATATTATTCACCAGTTTACAGACACACCGATACATCTTCTTGTTTGATAGATTTCCAGATCAATCAAATTTTCCTATTCTTATTGAAAGGCCCTATGAAATTGTTAATAGGGGTTCAGGCAGAAATAACCCTAACAATAATGGTTTGATATGGGCCGAATAATCTACTGCAAAAATATTCAACATACTGAAAATAAAAGAACAGATCAATTTTGTTTCTAAAAAAAGTCATTTGATATCACATTCAATAAAATCATATTTATATTTTTCTCTTCATTTGTTTTTAACATTTTAAGAATCTTTGTAAACATTTGTTTGGCCATACAATTTAAATCTTGGTTTCAGTTTAAGAAAAATAATCATACTTCCTACTTTACTTACGGTATCTCAATACACCTCACATTTCACTTTACACACAATTTTATCAGAACAATAACATATATATTCATCTTTCATAGGAGGTCAACCGAATACAGTCTCCGAGACGGTGAGATGCCAGGTGTTATAAAGTTTGTGATTCAGAACCACAGGTAATATTTATAAAGATATCCATTACTTCAATGACATCAGACAATACAATGCAAGCCAATCATATCCAACTATGATAGCAATTTTTCTGTTTTCCTTATTCAGTCTCAAAAAAGGCAAAAGTTATAGAGAAATGGAAAAGTCATCTAAGCGAATGTGAATACAGAAAACCTTCCCTTTACTGTTACTATCTAAATCGCAAGGTTTTTGCTTTATAAAGGGGTTTGGAAGATCAAGAAAGACAAATCAGCCTAGTAATTCAAGAATTTTGAAGAAATGAAATGAAGAACATTTAACAAAAATTGGAAATACAAGAAGTTTAAAGAAATGAAAAGAAGGATTTTACTGCAGTTTCACTGAATCTGATAGTAAATGACTGTTTTCTAGATTGAAATATTCCATCTATGTGAACGTTAGAAAGAAATGAACATGTAGTAGACATTATACAAGTCTTCAGGGACTCCCAGAGATATAGCACCAGTCCCTTCAAAGAGCTTAAGTGTGGCCTTTCACCACTGTAGACCATAATGAACTCATCCAGATCAAAGCATGGGAGAGTCTTCTAAAGTTGCGTAGGGGTGAAAGGGTTAATGGTTGACAAATGCTAGTACAATTGTGCTGTAGTGTGAGTTTTTGAGATAAGGAAGTAGATTCAATTTTTTCCTGTTCGGGAAATGTATATTTTTTATCTGTACTTGAGTCTGGTAATGGGTACATGCTTATTTTGTATTCCTTTTAACTTTTGCATAATAAAAAAAGAACAGTGCAACATATCTTACACATAATAGACCTTTTGGAAGTGTTTAAATACTTCATTTATACAAATCTAAGCTGGGTCTGACATTGATTTGACATGGTATTTTTTTCTTTTGAAATAGATTGAAATACTGACAGACAAACAGATGCTACTTTTTAACATCCGTTCTTGCTTAAGGTAATGTAATAGACCAAACAATAGGAAATCTGATTTACCTAGAGCTACCTGTGAATGAAACACCTGAGCAAATGGCCTTATCTATTTGGAGTAGATTGCTGGCCAATACCCTCTCAGCTACTTCTAGACCCCTTTAACAAGAGGCCTATAAAATTACCATGGAAAAAAGTGTAACTGATACTGCTGGTTACCTGTGTCAATTTTCTGCCACACGGAGCCCCATCAGATAATCACAGATTGAGGACAAAGTCTGGTTATGTTTGTATAAAAGTTATAAAAAGTCTTTTCAATTTTACAAAAAAAGAAAAATTATACCTCAAAAAATAAGAAAATTCACCTATAGTACATTTGAACCTTTGTGTTTGTAATGAGTGTGATATCTACATCGTTAAACCAACAAAAAAGTTTTACAGGACAAAAAAAAAGCTAACCACACGGTGACTAATATAAGTAAATACTTCAAGATCCAGACAGGCAACTATCTCATCCCAACAGCTACAGGTACGCACGCCTCTTGACCAGACAATTTTTTTTATTTCAAAAGTACACAATGTCACCCATAAAGTAAACAATTAAAAGGTCATTATATGTAACCTCACCTCATAGACCCACCTGGGTAAATGATACCATTTTATTAAGGATTACATACAGACCTAACTGTCAGGTCTGAGGAACAGTTATGGCCTGGGCAAGGATAACAATGATTTAACCTTGATCTGTTCCATTTCTATGACCTGACTCTGGGTAGGGACCTAAAGCTGTAAGAGACGCCTATGATCTAACAAAGGTACAACCATATACTACCTAAGATTTGATTTTGATGACAACATCATGTTTCCATATCATCCAATGTGTATATCGAAACTCAGTCACTGGAACTTTTGCACTTATGTGAATTTTAACCTAGAGATAATAAGGTCACAGAGAACGTTTTACAGAGCACTGCACACATTTTGTGGATGATGCATGTACCTTTTAAGTTTTATCAAAAAGGCTTTAAATGTGTAAAAGATATGACCCAGACAAGGTTATAATTTAGAAAGAGAAGCAGTATTTAGAATCCCCGTACCACTGCCAAGAACTGTAACTATGTATTGGAAACTTACTCAAGCATGATTAGCTTTGATAAATTATATCTGAAAATAAAACCATATCTTGCAAGACTTTTGTGAAACGAAAAATAATACAGATGAAGTAAACAAAATATAATTAATAATGATGTGTAAAAAGTTCAGCAGATCTAGATGGAATTCGAACCCTGGACTCCAAATAGTTATACGATGACTCTAACCGACTCTGTTACATGGATAATGGAAGTGTCCTAGCCCAACTGGGCTTAGACAAAACAGTTATATCCAAAATGAAACTAAAGGAAGGTTGCTGTATATACGAAAAACAGCAGTGCAGTGGGACCAGGATCCTTAATAATACAAGATGTCTCTCTTCATCCGAATTAGGAAAGACATAATGAGTAAAGTATTGAACTGTTCAGAAATTATAACAAGGGCATTCATTACAAATATATATTTGACCTTTGATCCTGACAAGAACTGTATGTGATATGTTTCCAAGGCACATATATAAATATCCATCTAGGAAATTTCTTCAAAATATATTGAGCTGTTTAGAAGTTAATGCCCAAACAAATGTCACAAGGATTTGGGATAGACAGATGGAGAGACCATTATTTCTCAATTTCACAATAAACAACCTATTTAGGGAAATTGAACTTCGTGAAAGCAATAAAAGCTGTAACATATATACTCTGTAATAGGTGTCTTAATCAGGTTACTTCTAATCAGGTTGAAGTTTTTGTGGGAAAAAATTACATGTTAAAAATTTATATTTTGTGAAATAAAAATAATTTGAATTAAATCTCTCAACCTGAACATGGTTTCCTAAACTGTGCAAAACTATTTTCCAGCATACGGAGTAAATGTGATGGTTTCAGTGATTTGTAGTGGAATAGGCAGTAGATAGAGACTGTGCTATTACTTACTGATGACGTGGAGTCGTACTGGATGAGACCTCCAGCCTTGCTGGGAATGGCTGGGGCAGAGAACTTCTCATACTGGTACTGATGGGGTGGGGCTCCTCTGTGAAACAAAAACAACCCAATCAACAACAGGTACAAAGCTGAATAACAGGTAAAGAGGCATGCAACATCATTACAGGACTAAAATACATACAGCTGATTAAAATAATATAGAACAGTTACGATAAAACTAAAATATATGACAATGTATTGGCTCTCTATTATACACATGAAAAGATTAGGTAGAACAAACGCAAGTTAGGATTTATGAGAAAGTTTTAATTGAAGTAAATAACAATCAAGGAAGTAGTAATTGTATATTATGGTAGGACTTGGTTTTACAGTCTGGGGGCAACATCATGTTCAAGATGTAGAAATCTAAATATGGATTTGTCTATGACTACTACCATGCATGCCTTATACAGGTATACATCCCCAACACCTAGTGCTGGGCTCCAGCAGGCTCGCCCACAAAGGGCTGGTCCCACATCATCATGCTGTCACCGTGTTTACACCATGCTAGACTACAACACATCCATTATATAAACCTGTGTGACGGTCACACACAGGACCCACACATCACAGTCTTGGGTCACTGTATGTTTGATCACTTACTCGACATATCCTCTCTATTAAACATATTCTTTTTACACACACACTTATAAAATTTTAACATTTTTATTGTACCTGTCATAACGAGTTCAGAGTTCCACTACTTTATTTGAGACTTGAATGTCACAGACATATTAAAGTCTTACATTATAGAGAGGCTGATTTATGTATACCGTTATACCTGGTAATACCTGTCTCACAGGTAAACATGTCTACACTGTGTACCTGTAGAAAAAAAACCACCTACAATCCTAACATATCAATTTATAAACAACATATTCTATATGAAAATATATTTAACGTAATTAGTGTTGAAGATCTTAGCTTAGGATCACTTGACCTGGCCTGACCTTCACTTATTAATCCCAGACAGAAGTGACCACAGTTTAGGTATACAACATGTACATGTCCTATACCTTCAATGGTTTATGCCAGCTGATATTTCAGCCATAAATCAAGATAACATACCTACCTTGCTAAAATTCTACATACCTGTTTTATTTATCAAAGAGAGATCTACCAATATCACAGTTTCATGTGTCTGTGACTCACAAGTCTGTTATTTTTACTTAACCTTTTTTTCACTTTCCAATATTCTGTAATAAAATCCCAGTTGGAATGGCGGAGTAATTCACTGTTGTTTCATATAAATAGTTTCACAGGGACATGTTAAAATGTAACAAATCTAACACAAGGAGGAAATAAAGAATTGTTCGTCCGTCAAGCAGGTGGTGACCTTTACCACTATTTCTGACTTCTGGAATGATAACCAAAGTATTTTCTTTCTAGTTTATTGCTATGGCACCACAAAGTTTACTTAACCATTTATCATGCATTCAGATATTAAATTATAGGTAATCAGGGATTTCTACAATTTTACGTACTTTCTCTTTCAATGAAAATCTATCTTAATATATAAATTAACTCTGCTTTTGTAAAAACAGAATCTTGTGTGCTGGTCTTATTGCCATACATTATGTATATAATACACATAAAAATGTATGTAGACATGTTTGTTATTCCACTCCAGTTAATCCACACCGATTTAAAGGTGTACCTGGACTTAGATGAACTTAACACACACAAAAACCACAACAGTACATTTCTCACACAAGTTACAGGTGCTAGCCTATACATCTTCTGTGATATGTCATTGTACTGACTGTTAATGCTACTTTATACACAATAACACTAAAAACATTATGCGTATTACCTTTCCGTTCCTAACTCATGAATCAAAACATAACTTTTTGTAAACAATTAAAATTCATTTATTCCTTGCATCATTTCCTGTTGTTACAAAATTCAATGAGCCATATAAGGTAACAATGTTTAACGAGTAAACACATCTACACACTATTGACCACTGTACATACATGCACTATATAGTGTTAGTACTATCCATCTCATCCATCTAGACACTGTATCTACAGTATGTCAATCTCTGATACCATCAGTTCATCCTTTCACCCCAACCCTACTGACAACACAACACATGTAATTGGGAATGCTCCGAGGCCCAGTATCAGGACTCATCAGCCTGTTTTACCAACTTATACCTCCATGGTGTCTGTCAGAACAGACAAGCTCACTAACAATGCTTACTTTGATCTAATATCGTATCAGTTTGTATGAAATATCATCAAGGACCGATTGTTTGGAACATCGTTTATTGAACAGGGCCTTACATCAAATTTTTAGAAGGAATTAATATTCAATTATCTTTGCACAAGTGTTTAAATGAAATATTGCCTTCATTTAAAATTCTGACACATTGATATCACTGCAAATTTCAATAAATATAAAAATATTTTTAAAAGATTAAGAAATGCATGTTAACCCTTTCACCACTGTAGACCATAATGGACTCATCAAGATCAATGTATGGTATATAGTCTACTAAAGTTACCTAGGGGTTAAAGGGTTAAGCTATTATGGCGCCTCAAAAAAAAAGAACCCCGACATCACATATTGATCTTTTATAAACTGTTTACAGCTACCCAGGGTTGTTAATTCTCTTAAATGCCAGAAACTGCGGAAGTATATTGATCTATAAAATTAATATAAAGGGTGAATTAAGTTTGCAGGTGAAAGTTATTTGAAGTAAGTGAACTAAGAAAGATTCTTTAAAGAGAACAAATCACCACGAAGTACCTTGTAAATGCACACTTAATAGTCGAGTGAAAGCAGTCACAACCATAAACAACCACAGGTTTCCTCATTCATTGTCATTTCCTGAACTAGATGTAGAATAACTTCTTTCAGAGATTTGAATATTAACATCCTAGCCAGGGTTTCCTAAATATAGGTGGACAGTAAATACACCTGTCTGGGTCAGTAATCTGCTAATGCTTAAAGGCAGAAAATGGTATGGACATGAGAGAAGCAACACGTTAACACTGACTGGCCTCAAAGCCTGATCTACAATCAGCGATTACATCATTTTATATTATGTTCAGGTATTGAAAGATGCAAGATGAAATTTCTACCACCTGGAACAAGAAGAGTGTGTTAAATAACAGCAATTAGACCATAGCCAACGAAGAGGTACATGTATACTGCCTATCTACGCCCAACAAACTCGGCAGAACCTTAACACAAAATCTAAATATGTATATATTTCCCTTTTTAAAGTTTTATGATATGTTGTGATCTTCCAATAATTACATCGCTGTATTTCAGATTTCTTTGCTAATTAGTTCTACCAAAGTGTAATATTATCTGGTTAAGCACTACACACAATTATGTTAAAAAATAGACATAGCTGGTGAATTTTGAACATTTCAAACATGAAAGGATTAAAATATATCAAATAGTATTTTGTACTAGAAGATAAAAGCCTTAAATCATGTTATGATTAATCAAAATCTACAAATCAATGTTCTCCAATCCAGTGGACACAGTTGTGTTAAGGTCATAACACCACTGCACTAGTCATATAAAAGCCACAGTAAGCAGCATCAGATGAATTCTGCATAGTTTGTTACATGTGCAAGCCTCTCTCCCACCATGATCACAGTGCTAATGTGTTATGTGCAAGCCTTCTGTTCACCATGATCATAGTGCCAGGACATAGAATATATGGATACGATGACATCACCAGGACTTACTGATCTGCTGTAGTAGATTCGTCCTCCATGTACTGTTCCAAATTTTTTCTATGAGAAAATAAAGCATGGATAATACATGAAGCATGACTACAAGGTTACTACTACAGGACTCTGGCTGTTTATACATTTGGTCACCACTAATACATCAAAGCACATAGATAGGTATACATATATATATACACAGGTAGTTTTAGTGTGTGTATAGGAGTAATATATTTTCACCCGCACATCCATTTTCATGTAAAACATATTTTCAGTGGTAATGAGGTTTGGATACTATGCTGGAATGTGTTTAAATCTGCAACACAAAAGTTCTCCCTCCCTAAAGGATTTCCTTTAAGTCTGATAAAGTACTGTCCATACACCCATACCAAGTATATGTCAAAAATCCCCATACCAATCCTTTTTATCTTACTTCTGATAACTTTGTATTATAATGGACTCTTAGACTAAACAACCAAGGTGATAGTATATGGGATCGTTTTTTGTTTGGTGCACTAACAGTCTGAGTTGTAGTCAAGGGCATGACCTTGTTTCCATGTCACCTTGGTGATCTTGACTCCATGTCACCATGTGCTATCTATCATGTATTCCCTACCCTATAATTACAAGCTGATAAATCCAACCAGGAAATACCAAACATTGTTTGAGGGTAGTAACAACAGATCTAGCACAGACCGCCCACAAGTACTTCCTCTGAGGTAAAGAAATAGGAGACATTCACTTTTAACTGGTGTCATAGGGACACCAATCTCCATAATTCACACAGATGATATCACATAAAATCATACAGCATATTAAAGACAGAAAACCTTTATGAAGGAAATGCATTTATAAAAAAAATGTTTCAATCACATGCATCAATAAAATTGACACCAGTTCATAACACATATTTATTTCTATACAAAGCAGTTACATTGAGTAAATAACCATATTTTGTCTACACAAAGCAGTTTGGTGGTCTGCTGGAAATCCCAAAGTGTTAATGTGCAGTGTGTGCCCAGGTGAAGCTCATTATATAAAGCAGTGGACTATGAACCATTATAATTTATGCATGTATTCTGCGACAGAAGGATCGGGGAAGTGACAGGAAACTAATGCACATGTATTGCACAATAAATTATTTTTTGGAATGCATATGTCTTCATTATAAAAAGTTCTGTCAGAATTTTAGAGGCCACTTTAACTCACAGACAGTATATGGTTGTAGCTGCTCTTTCCATCCATTAATTTTGTCCATTGTTATAATTATATGCAATTGATTTACTTCAATGATAATAACTGTAGGACTCCTAAACTATTCATTGCACTAGATATTAATTTTTATAGAAACAGCTTTTACACTTGTAAGCTGATCTGTACATAAATGGGTGTTTTTTTTTAGCCTTGGTGAGTAAATCGCTCTATTCATAAGATAATGAAGTATAAGAGCATAACCTTGTTCCATTGCAATTTTACACATATTGTACCGTATTGATTCTAATAACCTTTATTCTGACTCCAACCACCACCATGCTAGCGCTTGGTTTTTACATTTCACTGATTTATATACTTGACCTATATAACCTAACCACAACAACATCAGTTAACACCACATGTTGCACTTAATTTATATATTTCAACCTTATGTCGTCTATCAATCACTTAACTGTAAAAATCAGAAGTTAACAAGGACAACTGCATAGTTACGGTGAAACCATGTCAAAAGGGGGATGGATGATTATTGGGGATATTTGCAAAGTTCGAAAATTAGTAATTTTTGAAGGGTATTTTGCTCTCAAAGTGGAAGGATAGGCAATTATTAGACAATGGGCTAGTATTAGGACTAATACAGTACTCCAATAACAAAACCCTTAGCTGTGGAATAGTGGGTGATAATGGTCACATACAAGTGTAATTACAACATTGAACTCACGACAAATATATTCACAACAAAGGTTCCTAATGTGACTAATTGCCATAAGTATTTGATCATTAAGAATTTTACACTATAGTCCATATAGTACTTATTTCAATGACTTTCTCAATTCATTGTACCCTGGAGGAAATGGATATTGATGCAAGTATTGTCAAATAAATTAAGATATATGCACCTTGTTAGTGTGATTAACTTGAAAATGTGTCTGTAATATATGGTTTCTGTACTCATTCTATTTTTCCAAAGCTTTTAATGCTGAAAGCATTAATTGGGGATAAATTGAATTTGATAGGGAACAGCGACGAAATTTTCTACCTTTATGATTCATGTATATCGTTTACGTTCAGATAAAGTCTTAAATATGGAACTTGACATGGTGATCGTTTTTATGACATATAGGAATGTCTTGTAAAATCATGATATAGAAATGGTTGAAGCTTTTTACTACATAATAGGTAAAGATATCCCAAGTGTCTTGCAGATATTATAATTTACTTATAATAAAAGGCTTCTTATTCAAAAGTTTAGGAATTCTGAAAAAGGGAAGGGAGGTAACTTTTGTGAGAGAATGATATTCCTGGTCTCCTTGTTGTTCAATTGGAAGGGTGTGGCCAATTTTCAGCATTGGCATTCCATACATCACATTTTACAAATTTACATGAAATCAGCAAAAAGTTTGAAGGAAGTTTTCCTATCGTATGGAAACGGCTAATATTGCAGACAAAGTTGTTTTTATAGGGGTAGAGAGCCGGTTTCTAGATAAAGCAGAATGTATTCTAGAACCAAGTTCCAGAAAGAGTGAGAAGAGAACTTCCACAAGTGGAGACACAGAGAAAATCAGCATAACACATGTGATACTAATCTTCTCAAAATAACCTGGCAAGGTCAGTGCTAGTGTGTACAATGTATCTACCTAGCTATCTATCTATATATGAGGCATCTGTAGAGACAGGCAACCCGACACCAGCACCAGTGTTCTAGGAGGTATATACTGGTGGTAGTGTGGGGTCCTCTCTACACAACCCCTACATAACACATGCTTGTTATTAAAGGTATATCATAAGCTTTTACAACTTTCTCTTATCACAGACTGTATTAATTTACAACATATTGCAAACAAACAAAACACCTACTGTCATAGGATCTTACTGGATTACTTTTACATATGACTTTTGTGAAACGGTGTTTTTTTTTCTTTCATTTTAGTGTGCCTCTGGCGAGCTCAAGTAAAAATCTTGTGACAAGCACAGACAGTAATTTGTATGTCTATATATAAACCGGTATATGCTAAAAATATGCTTTTTCTTGTATATCTTGAAGAATAAAATTCAACATATTGGCTATGTGACATTATATATAATCTGAAAGTCTGATGTGCATGTTTCGATAAGTCAATTACATATAATTATAAGCAAAAAAATGAATTTGATTTCTGATAATTATGTTTATTTTTACTTTTTTTCTTCTTTCTGATTGTCATCATTTATATTATTCTACATTTTGTAATTATTGGATATATACACAAGACCTATAGGATGGATTTGAAAAGGTTTGGCAGAGTGGCTGTTGGAGCACATTCTCAAATGATTTGGGGTGGGTTCTAGTGTTTGTGCTGTAATTTTCAATGGAAGTGCTACTATGGAAAAGGGATGCTGTTGGAGCACATTCCCACTACAGTAAGGTACACATACCAATACACCTCAAGCACACACATGTGGAGGTTTTAGCCAGGTGGCTTACGACCACTAGAAAGTGCTTGATAAGGTAATTCCTACCAGGTCCTCATTTTGTACAGATTATAAGTTTTATATATCCATAATGTAATGTAACTTATTGTGGTTTATTAACAGTTTACCCCTGAAGACACATTTGAACTCTTACAATTCAAAGGTTGAAATAGTAAATATGAACTTTCAGGGGTAAATGAATTAAAGCTAGATAGAACACTATATCTAATGTTGTACAAATTAAAATATATATTTATAAGGACAACTGGTTTAATGTTTAAAACCTTTTCAGCATGTTTACCTTATTAAGTTGGGAGTTTTTGGTCACACATGAAGCGGAATGTTGTATTGGAAACCATTTCAGACACCAACTTTCAATGACAGATGAACAAACACTTCAAAGCAGGTCGATGACCTGTTATAATACACAAATCAGCTTACTTAGCTGTTTTGCTTTGCTATGAAGAATTCAGGTTTTGGTGGAACTCCAAACAGAGCAACCCAGTGCAATGATGAAGTGGTGCGAGATATTTACAGCAGACTTTACACAAAACATATGCCACTGATCATGATGCAATGGTGTGGTGTCTGCTACAGAGTGTAAGTACCTCTAGCTGTTCTGGAGGCAGGGGTGGATAGGAGATAGTGTTCAATTTCTGTGTGTAATGTATGTCTGTGATGGCGACCTCAGGTATGCAATATTGGCCATCTGTCAGTGGCAAGACCAGTCTCAGCACCTGGATGATCTACCCTTACAACTGGGGCATACTACCATCACCATAGTGATACTAATGTTCTCATATAATTGTCTCCCCTTGACGTGTAAATGATGTGCAAATGTCTCCATTTTTTCATCAAATCAATATCTATATTCATTGCTTGCCATATCTGAGTGAGATATATGTTTATATTGCTAATTTCTAGTTAGTCAAAATGTATGCACATTTAATAAGGATACCATTCTATTTTTCTACTAATCACTTTTACTCTAAAATTAATCACTTGTTTTTATTCAATCACTTATCTGTGGAAATTTGTTGCAACTCTTAATATGACAGTGTATCTGATGAATTTAAAATTAAAGACAACTTGAGCCATATTTCCTACTGGACCTTTGAAGCAACAACCCTTCAATTGGTGTGGTTTGTAATTTAATCTGTCTTTATCTATATTTTCCCCATTTAGGATCCCACTCGCTGGTGTTAAATAAGATCCCTCTCAATGGTGTTAAATTAAGTGTGACTGTATAACGTACCACAAACATTGATACACGATTTGATAATACAACCTAAAATATCCTGAAAAGAATGCATATCTATGAATTATATGTCAATGTGCATATATTAGAAGTGCAGCAGTCAGTATGAAGCTGGTTATCTTCCTCTCGAAGACTATAAAACATGATCATCTTAGCACATTATCCTTCAGCTTACAAGGGTACATATAGGTTCCCAGGGATAGGTTCAATGATGGTGCGATGCTGGTATGTGAGGGGTACTGTATTGTGTAACGGGAGCGTCTCTATAGATGTATATACTACCCCACAGATCACTACCAGGTGTGCAGTACTGCCAATGGACCAAGGTGAGACTACCTTGCAGTGTAGCCATGGACACATGCCAACGTTGGGGTCTCGACTGGTTTTCCTACTGAACACGAGGAACTCTCACGGGCCATCTCCAAACTAATTACTAGCCCTCTCATACGCAGAGGAATTATTTCTATATATAAATCAAGAACGTCTCCTTTTATCCCTTTCGACTAGTACAAAACAATTTATTTACATCACAAATGCCATCGTTTGTTACAAGTACTGAGCGTGCAAAATCTGCACTTGTTATTGTAATATATTATCTGATAGTGAAAAGTCTGATTTGATGGGGATTTTTTTCTTACATCTTTCAACGACATCACATTCTTTTCCTTAATGAGAATCATCTACCTTTAAGGACGTTCTTTGAATCTGAAATATTTACACTGACATGCAGTAAAACTCATGCCACACAAATGTTTTGTTTATCTTCAAAGAAAACATGACTATTAAATTAAACAAACACAACATTACATTCAGAAACTTTGTACACCCGGTGCATGCCTTTTTGTGCCATTTTAATCATACAATTGCAGCAATAAAGATACGAATACAGACAGAAAATAAAATGAAATATTCCAATGACCAAATCATCTGTGGGTTACACATGAAAACAGTTGTTATAAAATAATAAATGTATAAAACAAAGTGTTTCATATTATACCTTAATGACCAAAAATAACAGAAAACAGTGTTTTAATTAGGAATCTGAAAAAAATATGCCTCATGCAAAAATTTAAATTAACGGTTATTTCAACTAAAAGAAAACAGTTTTCATAAACTTTTAAAAACTTGAACATAACCTGACATAACCAAAGTCCATGCGTTTAAGTTCGGACACTAACTGTAGGGTTATTTCCTTGCTTCTATGAGTTACAGCGAATTGTTCTCCATCCGTAAGACACCGTCACCTCTATATAAAGAATGATTGCCAACATTTTAAGTTTTGATTATATCTACTACACATGTACAGTAGAGATGAAGGTGACGTCAGGATGTAGAACAATATACAAGACTGCTGCTGTAACAACCACTCTATACTATCGTGTCGTCATTCCCGCACGAACCTGGTACTCACCCAATATAATTATTTGTTGGCTTTTTAGCTTTCTTTTCTCTTATTCTTGAAGATGAAAACAAATTAACATTTACAATTTTACACCAATATGCATACTAAATGGTTTGCATTTAGGTATCACAATACCGAAAACCCATAAAAATTGAAGAAGTGCTCTCCACAATAAGTACACGATATTAACCATTAAATTACAAAGGAAAGCATTGCTTTAGATTTTATAACTACATGTAATGCCTTACATGTGCATTGTATGCCTAGACGGAGGATCTATAGGCAGTTCTATAGGAAATGTAAGTAGATATTTCATGAACCACAAGCATGTGGAATAGATGATCCTGATGGGTTTTATATATACGAGGAAATTTTGTATAATGATAAACATACACCCCTACAAAGACCAGTCAATCAAAATACACTTCCCAGTAATCCCCCCTAATTCACCAGATACCTTCAAAGAGGTCGTTCAAACTTTCTTACTTTAAACAAGGTGTAAAGATATAGCTATATATGATAAGGAAATGTCAGAAAAACAACACCAATTAATTTGTAGCCCAAGCTGGACCTAGATTTTACTTCATCATAACACATTTCTAAACATTTTCTTCAGGCTGGTAATAAGAATGGATTATGAAAAGTTCTTTTTACACAACCAATAAGATTTTCTATGTGATGTTTCGATGACTAGTAATTGTCACCTTCATCAGACAAATGACCAGTGAAGCGTATGCACACGATGGTGAAAAATGTGTAGAAGTTGTCCACAAAATTGATATCGATTTTGTGGACAACTCGTACACATTTTACACCATTGTGTGGATACGCTTCACTGGTCATTTGTCTGATGAAGGTGAGTGTACATATCATACTAGTCGTCGAAACATCACTTAGAAAATGTTATTGGTTGTGTAAAAAGAACTTTTCATAAATCATAGCACACTATTTATAGATGTGACGACTCTACCATTGTTCTATTATTCATTACATGTAACCTTTAAAAAATACATATATAAAATGAATGATTTTTTTTTTCTTCCAGGAATAGCTGTTCTATAGATATATTATCAAGACCTACACTGTCCAATGTAGGTACATTGTACTAAATGTGTGCAATAGAAAAGTACATTGCCTTCAAATATATCAGGAATGATTTATAAATATCCTCAACACAACTCGGTTAACATGAACTTCTTCTTTAGGTCAGTACAGATTACCCAGATTTTAATCAATAATATATGAGTCAGAAAAACGGTCAAAAATTCCAGCCCATCTTATCAGATTTCCTCAACCTTATACACCTTCCCACCTTATCTGTGAAATATGTATGCAAGTCCAGGGTTTCCCCCTGCACACAGATTAACCCTGTGTCCTACTGTGGGAAACCTATTCAACATGATAGCCTAGCTTTTACCTGACATTGGGTGGGGGTTGTTCCATGGCATTTATCATCATCTAGACAGTGTTATAGTACTACATAAGATTCTCCTTTGGTATATCGCAAGGCTGAAGTATTTAATGTGTGGTTTTCATGTCTGATAAGTCAGCCTTCCTGATCAGGTAGTATCATTACAGGCAAATTGTTAAGGAAACCTCTTATTAACTGTATGTGGAGAAATTTGCTTTTGGATCAGGTTAGAGCTAATATGTTATTCAATCCTGTCCCTACAGTGAGTGTGTTCTGTGAAAACATAACATGAAGTTGAACGAAATCAAAATTTGACCATAAACCTCTGGTCCAACAGAGTAACCAGGTGGTTACATGTTTATCAGTATCTGGTTCCAAATAGTCACAAGGTTGTCAATACCAATGGACATCTGGTCCCATAGGGTCACAAGGTAATTTCAGATTTTTGCATAGCTCCAAATGGTCACAAGGTGGTGGGTATTCATGGGTATATGGTCCCCTAGTCACAAAATGGTGGGTATACATATGAGTATCTGGTCCCACAAAGTCACAACATGGTTGATATATGGTCCCACAAAGTCACAAGATTGAGGGTATACTTATGGATATCTGGCCCCACAGTGTCATAAGTTGGTGGATATTCATAAGTATCTGGTCCCGAAGAGTCACTATGTGGTTGTTGTCCATAGGTATTTGGTCCCCTAGTCAAAAAAGTGGGAGAACCTATGGGTATCTCTTCCTACAAATTCACAAGGTGATGAGTATTCATGGACATCTGGTCTCCCAGTTAACCCTTTCACCCCTATGTAACTTTAGTAGGTTTTAGCTACCATGTATTGATATGGATGAGTCCATTACGGTCTACAGTGGTGAAAGGGTTAAAAGAATGGCGAGTACCTTTAGGTATCTGGTCCCAAATGGTATAATGCTGAGGAGGACACTTGTTAGTATCTAGACCCATGGAATCACAAGGTTTTTGTATCTGCATGGTTCCATATGGTCACAAGATGGTGGGTATCTGGTCCCACAAACTGAGTCATAAAATGTGGTGTATCTGAAGATACCTGGTCCCAAAGAGTCATCTGTGTGATGGACTAGCTCCTTTATCCTACTCATTAAGTATGAAGACATTGCTACATCGCTCTTTATAGTGATCGGTGTTTTAGAGGAGTAAACGTTTTCAACAGTATGAACGGGACAATCATGGGTGTAAGCTTGATCATAGAGCAATGAGATGGCAGGGTTTTTGCTGTCTGGGAAACAATGGTATTGTTTGGTAGTGGTGTTTGCAGAGTTGTCATATATATATATACTATCAGACATTTACCTGTGGTGTAGACACCCTCCCCATCAGTCTTATCAATTCCACAAGAGCACCTGCTCTACCTACTAATTATCAAATTTGTCTTTGAAGATTACTAGTAATGGTCAAAGTTCGTGAGGTCCATCCCATTTAAAATAGACACTCAATCTAGATATCTAAGTGTTCACTCATGTTGTGTCTCCCTATAGTTATAACAGGGCAAGATTGAAATGTATCGGACAAAGATGCTCCCCCTATGGTTATAATTGATGAGAGGATGCACATTGTGTAAATTGTTGTGGGAAAGATTGAATGTAAAGGTTGGAAGAAATCACTAAATATTTTACATCTCAAATCTCGAATTTAAGCTCATGACCAGATGAAATTATAACAAGATATATTGTTTTCACCAGATATTCAGTATCATGAACATATGTCACCATATTTAAATTAAAATGTTCTTACTAATGCAGCCCCAAGAGAAATAGTTACTGTTACATGGCAATAACACATGCTATATGCCTATATAGCTAGAATATGTACTCCCAGTGTAAATTAAGTCAAAAGGGATCTAAGAGTGGCCCCTTCATAACTATCCTTTGTGTTAGACTATTGATTTGTTAATGGACTAGTAATTAGCCCCCCCCCCCCCCCTATAATCATCAAGACCATGAGATCACCAGCATTATATTTATTATATGCTACAGTATTTAATCAATAAATAAGCACAAGGAAGGAAAATAATTCTATCAACAGAGTTTTACAGATTAAAATGAAGCAAGTAAAAGAACTGCATGATCCTAATAAATATTTCCATCTTGTCAAGGGCCCTATAAAATATGCAAGACCTATATATACATGCATAAATTATGGAGGCCAGTTTATAATTGATAGACACTGATTAACAGGTCTTTGGTCTTCTTAGACTTGATTGTATTGTATAAGTATGGAACATACAACATGTAGGATCTATGAAGGTATGTATCTAATATTAAATGAACCTAGCCACGTAGTGTAACAATCTTCATGGCTCATAGATTTAGGTTACATGTGTGTACTCCCCTAAGGGATGAAACATGATTGACTAGATGGACAGGTGAGAAACTTTAAGGTGTGGTAAAGTGTCAGCTGGATTAGGAAATGAATATGATCCACACAGGTGTGGATGGTTTGTCACATAGCTAACAAACATCCTGTACAGGAGGTGTATGTAAAAACCATATGTAATGATAGATAGAGATCTGAAAATAGAGAGAAGTACGGACTTCTGTCGTGTTTACCACTATATCCTTACCTATATCCCTGTGTACTTATTTTAGATTCCTATTTGATGAGGGACTTCAGACTTCTGTTTACATACACTATCAGGGTGAAGTACAAGTAACAGGTGCCCCCACACTTTAATGAATAAACCCATTCGATGGCCATAATCTTAAGCTTGACCTGATGTGTTGACCTGGCAGGCGATACAAACATAGGGGGTAATAGGTTGTGTCAACATAAACCTGCTACCTGTTGATCATGTCCTGATGGAAATCCCATACCAATATATACATACCAACTACCCGATATCTACTTCACTGTGGCTATATAATGTGAGCAGTGTTTACACTCATAATAATTTAACTTCACACATACTTTCAATGATAAGTCAAAATATTTCCATTTCCAAATATTTGCCGTGTTACATAATGTCTGGGATAAGATTTTGCAGTAGTACACAAAAGCAATGGGTGGCTCTGGTTTCCTGCCTTACACATTCTTGTAGCTGGTAATGATCACTGCAGAAGGAGAATTTATTTGTAATATCACTGACTTGAAAGTAGCCGTCCCTATCTGTAACATCAATCTGGCACCTCCCTCCCTTGTACAATTCTCCACAGTAGAGGAGTCATTTTGAACTGGAAATTGAGTACCATACATGCCAAAACTCCTACATTCTATATATAGTTGGATCAAAATTGAATGAGTGCGAAATTTTTTGGAATTGCAAGACGTACATCTATTAACAATGGTTTACAAGTCTGATCAGTACCTAAATACTGATCATGAACTACACAGAAACTGATAGCCGTATGGACCAGAACACCTAACAACAGTTTGTGTATAGGACTGTTCACTCTCGGATACCACTAACAATATACCACTTACACAGGTCTGGTGCCGTACCACCTCTGGCCTGGTCCTACACAGGGGATAAATGGTTTCTGCTGGTTCTGGATTCTATCAGATTCAAATTTATACACCAAAAGTATTCACAAAATTTACCCCAAAAATAAATTGCTGATATGGAAAAACTTTCTTACTTAGCAAAAAACACAGGAAATTTTCATCAAATGCCAAAAATCCCAAATAGTCTAATAATATTTTTTTCAATGTGTTGATTGAAATTCTTTGTAAAGAAGATATCTGATAATAAAACCCCTTGGTTTGTATTATAGTATTATTGTAATGGGGGTTGGGGGGTTGGGTTGTATGAGTATCCTAAATATATTTCAATCTTTCTGTTAACCTTTGCAGCATTCCCAATATATCACAAAACAATCAGTTAGTGTTTTACAAACTGATCCATCTAGTAGAAACCTTATTTCCTTATTCACAAGTATCACCACTTCATCCTGACTGAAACCTTGACTAAGTAGAACTTTCCTGAGGTGTGTACACATTGTGCCTTGTATTCCTGAAGAAACAGCTATATATATATATATCTGATGCACTTAAAGAGGTACAAGTTCCTGTTGTCAAGTCAGATCAAACCCAACAGGAGGTTGTCCTTGAGTGTACTTCAGGCATCATTCTGTTAAAATACTTGTTTTCTAAGAAGTGACGTTTACATTTAGGAAACAATTAAGTAAGAAAGAGTACTGCTGCAATTATGACTACAAAGGCATCCAACGGAACAACATCAAAAGTGTTCAACATAAGGGGGTCCTGATTTACAGTGATGGAAATTAACACAATGACGAATATAAGTAATGGACGGGGAAACACAACACAAGTGATGGTCTTACACAACAAATCTCACTGCAAACACTCCATCATCGGGGTGGGGCTGTTACAAAGATAGCAGATGCCATATACTGTCAAACCACAAATAGGGGCGCCAAAGATACCACAGTTAAACTGAACACCGACAAGCTACCCAGCTACAAAAGGCTGGTTTACATTTGAATTCAACTTAACATTCATTGCTAAAAGTTTCCCAAATTACAAATGTTTTTAGCCACTAATGATGAACCATCATCTTCTTGTCTACTTGAATAAGACATCGCGTAAATTTACTTTTTAAGCGAATATTTTAACAAGAAGAAATCATAATAATCACTGCTACTGTATTAACAATCTCTAAAAAGTTTGTTTTTCCAATTTCTTGCTTAACTCCATTTGTATTCGGTCGCACATAGCTTCCTCCTTGTGAGAAATACAATATTGTCAAAAAGGGGCATGTTTGAAGGGTTTACAAAGGGTAACTAAAACAGGGTGATATATACTAACCTCTGCAGCAGCAAGTCCAGTTTGTTGCCACTCCCCATGATGGCCCCCTGGGCATCTTTATGTTTCATTATATTGGCATCGCTGTTGCCAATCTTGAGGATTATGTCCCCTTGTTGTAATCCACATTTGGCAGCCAAACTTCCAGGAAGTACCTACCATATAAAGGCGGTCATGTTATGATCATCAGTATACAATATCTTGAGTAATTTCAATCTATGTATTTAAGAGGGGATTTTTTTTGGCCACTGAACAGGTCATGTATTTGAAAAGGACATACTTAATACTCAAAATGAATAATTTGTGACCTTTCTACACTACATAAAAAGAAAAGAAAAAAAAAGCTTAATAAATCTTGGTTAAATAGTAATTCTCATAGTTGCATCTTCCACATTCTAGATGTCTTCCAACCTTGCTCTTTCCACAAGCTATGCTGTTCTCTTTAACCTCGGAAGTGTGCAGCATGTACAGTATATATATAAGCAAGCAGGTGACTTTTCAAAATATATCTGCTTCCTTAGTAATCAAAGAGTTACCATCCCCTTTCACCGAGTTGCAAGTCCCTCAGGGTTTAACTAAGAAAAGGAGAGGTCTATAATTCATGATCCATTATTCTATTCTTGTAGTGTAACAAAAAACTAGTTTTGTAACCCATGGAACTAACTGTGATATTAAATTTTTAATTGGTCTCTTCTTGGGTAACATTTAATTAGGGCAGTGATTAATATAAAGACATAATGTAAATCTGTAGCACCAAAACTTAATTTTTCATATCTGGAATAATTTTGTTATGAAGGCTTAAACAAATGTGATTGCCAAACAATTCTCCTCTCCGAGAGACTGCTGGAAAGTTAAAGATGTTCTATGAAAGAATAAGTTTTAGTTCCTCATATTAAATATGTAAAGTTAACACCTTCAGGTCATTCTGAATATCAGTTTCTTGAAAAATACTAGTCTATATCTGTGTAAATAGCTATGAGGAGATTGATTCCAATTTTTATTAGTAATGCAGATCTTTGTAACTTTGGTAAGAGGGAAAGTCGACATAGGCATAGATTGTGTAATAATTGAAACAAATCTGTGCTTATAACAATCCATATTTTACACAGTCATTCCACTGGTTTTGCTTGTTCCGGTGTACATGTATATATAGTCGTTATTCCTGAGTGCCTATTTCCCCCAATGCATGTGGAGAAACATAGTGAATCCAGCGGTAAGACTGCCATGTAGTGTGTATTCTGTACACCTCTACTTATCTCGGTGGTTTAGGTTATATATACCCTGGTAAATACATACTGGATATATAAAAGATGGTGTACACTCTCAAGGTCACTGACACTCTACAGTAAAACTGTACATCTACTTATCTCTGGTGGTTATATAGGTATACACTTTCAAGGTCACTGTCACCCTACAGTAAAACTGTACATCTACTTATCTCTGGTGGTTATATATATTACCCTGGTATAATACATACGGGATAGAAGATGGTGTACACTCTCAAGGTCACTGTCACCCTACAGTAAAACTGTATATCTACTTATCTCTGGTGGTTATATATATATACCCTGGTATAAAACATACTGGATAGAAGATGTTGTACACTCTCAAGGTCACTGTCACCCTACAGTTAAACTGTACCTCTACTTATCTCTGGTGGTTATATAGGTATACACTCTCAAGGTCACTGACACTCTACAGTAAAACTGTACATCTACTTATCTCTGGTGGTTATATATATTACCCTGGTATAATACATACTGGAAAGAAGATGGTGTACACTCTCAAGGTCACTGTCACCCTACAGTTTAACTGTACATCTACTTATCTCTGGTGGTTATATATATA